>NW_028186546.1:3564628-3645353 GCF_003343005.1 Rhea americana
AGGAAAGGAAAGGAAAGGAAAGGAAAGGAAAGGAAAGGAAAGGAAAGGAAAGGAAAGGAAAGGAAAGGAAAGGAAAGGAAAGGAAAGGAAAGGAAGCTTTCTATTTACTTGACATTTGCAAGTTTGTATAAATTTAAGGGAACAAGAAGCTGAATATTTCAAAATAGTTCCCATGTATTTGTGATCCCTTCTCCTCCCAGCATGGTAAGGGTTACAAAACAAGGTTGACTTCCTTATCTAATCTACTGAGTGATCTACAATAAGGCTCTAAAGTCAACATGGGAACACTTATATGTAACAGTGGCTGTCCAGGAACTCTTTTGCTTTTTCTATTTCCTATGAAGCCCTCTAGAGGTTGTTGTCGGGTGTTCTGAGTTACTTACTTATTTATTTATTTATTTATTTTTATTTTTWTATTGCTCCTCATGTTACTAATAGTAGCACTGGGAAAGCAGACTTGAACTAAATTATGTACTAGAGCTTTAGTTTAATTCCCCTTCCTGGAGTATTTGTTCCCCCCTGCTCAGTAGATGCACTAATTCAGAGCTCAGTGTTATAAAATGCTCATAATCGTGACTTTCTCAGAGTAAAACAAACAAGCCAACAGCAGAGGATCCTCTGGGACTATTCATGTGCTTAAAGTTAAGTGCATGCTCAGTTCTCAGCATGCTTCGTGGCAGCAAGGTGYGGGATCAGATGCCTTGCTATTAGCAAAACCTTTGGGAAGGTGGCTTATTTTCATTCCTGAAAACAATTCTGCTCTGTTCTATTCCATTCTGAAGGAACGAATCTCGTATGTAAGAAAATAATCACTTGTTTTCGCTTCCTCCAGCCATTATGCTCTTTTATAGCCATGCTAAAGATRAGAGGTGAAGAAAGAAAGGTCAGGTTAGAAAGACAAGTATCCAGAACTTAAATTTTTTTTAAAAAACTTCAATATTAAAATTAGACAAAATCATAACAACTCCAAGTACCCCAACATTAGCATGCTGAAGATATACATTCTATTTTAATTTACTCTTTGCTTGAATATGTGTATCAGACTACCATTTTAAGCCAAATTTCCAAGGGAAAATGCTAACAGGGCTTATGATGTCTAGTCCTGACACATATGGTTTCCTTCACAGCTGCAAGGACAAAAAAAATGGCTAAATAGAATTAATATTATTATTAAATTGGGAAAAGGAGCATTGCAGTGTGGAGGGCAGACTGAGAAAAGCTGAGGTTAAATGGAGGGGTCTCGGGGATCTGGAGAGCGTTACAGGGGAAGAAGAAACCAGGCTTCAGCCGGTCCACAACTCATGGAGCAGCTGCTTCTCAGAAAGGAATTTTTCATCTTCTCACATCTCCTGATCCTTGAGTCTCACGACCAMGGCTGGGGTTCAGTATGTACCATCCCAACATCTCTTGCTTCTTTGTCATACTGCTGGTGCTTTTATCCCCTCTCCACAGCTCTTCTTCCCTACTCCCTCATCCCTTAAAARTCAAATCAAATCAAATCACAAATCACTGCTTCCTCCTTTCTATTCCCAGCTTGCCGACTTCAATATTTCATCTGATCTGTAGGGACGGGATTCAATCAGAAGGAAACTATTCATATTTTCTGTGGAGATGCCAAAAGGATAACTTTGGACCCAGGAAGAAGTGAAGTACRCTACAAGTTTTTAGTAAAGAAATGTGAACTGAGATTTTTTTAAAAAATCTTCTAGCTTGGCCAAATGGTCATGGGTTTGGCAAGAAGTACGATGTCACTTTTAAAGTTATGTCATTGACTGAGTTTCTAAAAGGATAGTTATACAATATGGACAAAATGATGTCATTCATTTTATTTCCCTCTTCCATACGATTGTGCCGTGTTTGCTGATCCTTTCCATAAAAATACCTGAGGTAGATTATTTCAGCTCCAGTGGCTAAATTTTAGTAGGACAGTAAATATTTGAAAACAGAATTTAATAACAGAAAGTGCCAGGAAYCTTTATGAATACATAGTACTAAATACAAAAAAGAGAATATAGTGATGGACTGTGTCATGGCATAATTACATCATGGAAGCAGTTCAGGTGACTGTGCATAGTCTGAGATGTCTCAAGGTTTTTGAGGTGGTGCAACATGCACAAGTACAACATGGGACTTACAGGAGCCCTCTATTCTGCTAAAATGGCAAATGGAAGGCAGGSTGATTATCCTAGGACATCTTAATTTGCCTTAGTTATCTTTCACTTAAGTACCTRAACTGATCCTAAGATTTCCAGTGCAGGTTACATGGTTTTTCCTTAAGTGTTTGATTTTGTGATTTTTAACATTTTAATATATAATAGATACCAAGAGTAGGATTTATTCATCCTTATCTGCATGCCTAAAGGCTCAGRGTGTCTCTAAACCTGAAGCTTGCCAGTAAAGAGGGAAATGGTTACTTCAAATAGGATGAATTCTGTCACAAATTTAAYGTTTTTTTTAATATGTATGTATTTATGTGTATGTATTAGTATACATATTTTGCTTTACAAGCAAGTTGATAAAGAGGAGACACTCCACTATCTGCTGCTGATATTGTGCAAAGAGGTATTCTTGTGGTAGCTGCTGACAGGCATCTCTTCTCATCTGAGCTCTAGAACCTCATCACTTTCTATATGATWAAAAAAAAAAAGTTTAAACAATTGTGTGAAACATCTCATTTCTCATTTTATAGAATTAAAAATGTTCATGGTTTAATATCATTCAGATATTGGTCATTTCAATATTTCAATCAGTAAACAATTCCAGTAATAGTAAAAGCTAAATACTGCAGTAGCAGTCCTACTGGATCATTAAACTACTCACAAAATGTATTTGTTCTTTTTTTTTCTTCTTTTTTARGATTCTTGGTCTTGAAGTTTCCTGGAATTAAGCTCATTTTTTAAAAAAATGTTGTCTTACATGTTTCCATCATTATATATGAGCTCTCAGCCACTAAACAGACCTTACARTTTGCGCAATAACGCATTCTAGAATTTACTGCCAACTTGATAACATTTTTAATTTAGTGAAGCAACACTGTAATGCAACAGTGTCCCTAAAGAAAAATCGGCACCATTATTTTTCTGGTGTTAAATTCCTCTAATCAAATCAATTCCAATTTATGCTGCTTCTGTTACAATATATAACTTGCTTTAAAGCGTAAATGTCCTAGCTGTCTGCTGTAATGATATTCTAAGTTTCTGCTCACAAACACAATCACCACTAATGGGATTCATAACTGATTGGAGCYTATCAGCAGAAGGCTCTGCTGCAAAGATATTTGGGAGGGGTGATGATAACGATTGCTTTAAGAGTAGCTAGAACACTAATAGATATGACCTTTTTTTWAAAAAAAAGTAAATCGCATTATGAGTCTAGATACGGTTATGAATTAAAGATGCACTGACATCAGAGGAATCGGAGAGAAGGCTGGCGAGCCTTCACATGTTCTGTTTACATGCAGAAGTCGTTCACCTTACATGAACTGCTGCATCTGTTTTCGACTGGGAGACAAGACTTAATTCAATAAGGAGCACTTGCTATAATGTATTCTGAGAATGAAATMATCATAAACAGGGTAGGACTTTAGATTATATTAGAAATTACTTATGCTGCAATATGCTGGACTGGAGCAGAATAGTGTGGTTATCCTTACGAGAGATGGAGTTTTGTTTTCTCTTGTTTGTTTAGGTGAGKGGTTTTTTTTCAATAACTTTTCCTTGCCAAGGAGCATCCTGACTTTGCAGTGAACATTGACGCTCTCTGTTTAAGGACAGATTCAGTCCTGGTAGGAGCCCAGCTTTCTTTTTCTATTCAGTAAATCTGTGACCAATAGAAGGGGAAAGCATCCTCGACTACTTTGCTTATGGAGATTAAACACAAGTGAAAGAAAAATCTGTAGATGCATTTTTAGAAGTTTATTTGCTGAAAAAGAGTTTCAATCAACCCTAAACTATTTGTGAATTCCCACGATATTATACCTTATTATTTCTAGATACCGGTGAAGGTTAACTTCCAGGTGGACTGCAAGTCTCAGTTCTTTTCCCTCCCTTACAGTAATCAAATCCACGTCTCTCATGGGGCTTCCCACAGCAGGACATCTTAATCAGTTCTGTGATGGATTTCTCAAAGAAGAGACAACCCTCACAACCCTTTCCTGCCCTTAGTTTCTGATGTGGATTTTAGACAATAGAACCTCAGAAAAAGCTTTACTAAAAAAAAAAAAAAAAAAAAAAAAAAAAACACCTTAAACAAACAAAACAAAATGATAGGACTACTGTACTTGTGCAGAATTTCCTCAGTTGCAGGTCTTCCTCCACATCCCATGTTGATCCTCTTCTCTTAGACTGACCCCTTTGGGATGTAACTCCTGGGAACATCTGCTCACCCCTTCCCTCTCCGCATCCAAGATGCATAATGTGCTAGTAGATGAAGAGCACTCCTCTACCCACTTCACTACTTTGGTGGAGGAGAGGAGGGCCATGGATTTTTCTCTTCCTTTAACCCTTCCAGTTGGTTGCTGCAGAGAATCGTTGAAGGGATAGCAATGAGAGGCTGTTGATTCTTGTAGCGCAATGAGAAGGAAAAGAGATGTCTGAGCTTTTGGGTCTTGATAGCTGCTCTGCYATTGATAGAACATGCTCTGTCCCTTCTCTTGTGGACCGCTTTTCTCACCATGGTGGTGAAACAGCATAGGGAGCCAGTTGTTCAGGGTTTCCCCCAAATATTTTTGACTTTTTTGAGAAAACTGGATTAGTCATTCAGTAACTGGATAAAATTCGGCCCTGATTGAGATCCCAGAAGTAAAGAATTGGAAATATAGTAGTATCTTAATTTTCAGAAGCTTGGGGCTGGACAGGCCATGGCGTATGAAGCTCCGGCACCTTAGAATACATTACACAGGTTTCCAGAAGGAAACCCTCCAAAAAGGTGAAAGACAATCTGGCTTATTATTAAAAAAAAAACACACATAATTTTATGTTTAATGTTAAAATTGCTCCCATCATCATAGAAGCAATATCAATAGCTCATTATTGTGGTTGCCACCAAAAGCTTTGATGAAGAAACTAAAGATTACTCAGAGCAGTCTTATAAAGTGAATCTAGATATTTTTATTTCTGATTTAACATTTATCTAATTTTGACCAGTATGTAGTTAAAAAAATCCATACATAAATGCTTCATTGACCAAAATGGTAACTCCAGCATAATTCCTTGATGAAAATGATGGTTATATAAATAAATGCAGCTCAGAACATCCCACTGCTAGTGTCTGTGCTGAAACTTCTTGTTTCTTTTATTTATGTAGTTGTTGTTCTGAATTGTTACACGTGCAATTATAAAAATACTGTAAATTGCTCATTAATACTACTAATAATATTGTAAATAATGCCTATTCCTGCAAAGCACATTTTACTTTTATTTGTGGTTTCAATTCTGTCYATGTTTTTACCTGCACTTTTTATATTCCCAAACTTACATATACCCGTTGTTGAAATTTTGATTATTTCTGGGAGTGGATGACTGGCAGTGTAGGGGCATATCATTTATYTTTTTAACACACTATTCCCCTATGCAGAATGCATCTTTTTTGTGGTTACTCACCAAAACATAATTCATGATTTCATAGACATTCCTTTTGTTTTCTCAGCAGCTAAGTGCTGGAAATAGAACACAGGGACTTGTTTTCCTTGTCTGCGTGGGCTTTCAGCTTGCTGAAAATGTGCTTTACAAATGTAGATAAAAAACAGGATCAGAGAATGAATAAAGGAGGACTAGAACTTAGCAGTCATCAGATGTAATATGTAGTTTTCCCTGCAGTAACTGCTTCTAATTTTCTGAGTTAACACTCTGTGTTTGTCTAAAAAATAYACATGATGTAAGCTGTCCCAAATAGTTATTACTCTAGGAGTGAATAAGTGTTCCCTGATGTAGGCTGTTTAATTTGTCACTTCCTTAGCTTACATTTACCCTTTAGCTGGATGCTCTAGGAGACAGTGACCTTTAGTAAACATTCCCTGGGAAGACCCTGTGATGTTAATACTGGTATACAGGCTGATCTAATCTCAATTAGATTTCTTCATGTATCTTCTATTTTTGGTTATGGTAGCTGCTAACGTAGTCTGATAATTCGCTTTATTCTCTAGAACACAGTCGGGGCTGTGGTCATGCAGTGCTCTGTCTTCTTTTAGAGAGAACTGCTGCTATTGTGGCTATTTTACGGAGCTTCAGCAAGATAGGGCAGAACACACAATGCTTGTTTAATATAACTTCTAGACGGTCCCATTCTACACTTATTTGTGAGTAACACTGAATTTATGATCTTGCTTAAAATTAAGGACACATTTTTGATTTTTATTAAAGTATTATTTACTGTTCATGTTTTCTTATTCGATTTTCTAATCTACGGTTTGGGTTTATGGTATTAAATTTGGAGCTGATGTTATTTTAAACTTGACAGAATATTAATTTATATTACCCAGATCTATCTGGCTTGTGAGAAATGAAATATGCCTGAGGAGACTGGGTTGGCTTTCTATATGCATGCAAAGCTTGGAAAGGTAAGGGTCATTTGCAGAAGTCATAACAAGCCACTACATCCAGACGGAAAGAGAAGTGAGAGTGCTATTAATGAACCCCTCAAGGAAATACATCTCAAGTTATGGTGGATGGCTCACCCAATCCAGTCCAAGTCTATCTTATGACATTGAYATGAATTATGAGAGCTCTTAAATTACTAATTGGATCATTTTCTAAATGTCTCGCCCCACAACATTGACTTAGCAACTTGGTCTTCTGGTCAAAAACATCATTTCTCCAATTACAAAGTGTTAGGAGTCTTTTTCAGAAAAGCAGGCACTCATTCGTTAAACAAGTTGTCATCCTCTGATAGCGCAGGAATTGCTATTAACACTCTAGGGTCAAAAATATCAAGTCTTTCTTTTTTTTCTTTGCTGTTAATCACATTTTTTTAAATTCTTTTCAGACCACATTCCAGTACAATCTGGCAAATCATGTTGTCACCGGAATGTGCAAACCTAAACAAATTACAAATGTCTATGGATTAAAGCTAGCTAGTCTCATTACTCCCAAGCCTTCATCTCCCGTACTAGTGTTTAACAATATCACACTTGCTTAAAATGGAAAAATATATTTCCTTAGAGTGATTTGGTAAATATATGAGCTTTAAAACCACAAATGCACTAAAGTGACCTTAATGGATTTTAAAGTTACTTTCTCTACTCTATTCAATCAAATCTCTACCTTCTCAGCTAATTCAGGCCAAGACCTGACACGAATATTTTCACCTACATATGCAGCCAGAAATTCCCATAAGTTGTTCAAATATTCCCAGAAGTCTGATGCAAGAGAAACAGTTTCAGAGGTTCCCCATTTCCTGGGTCTCTATCTCTTCGCCGTCTTCTGTGGCAGTCTAAGTGGCTACCAAYGAGCTCTTAACACCATGAGTGTGTACATGGCCAAGTCAAAAAGAGGTGTGATGAGCAGTGTGGTTGACAAACCACCTGTTTTTTCCATCATTGGTGTCATCTTCTCAGCCTTTGGGCCTAGGGTCCGAATAACCCATTTGGGCATCCGTTATCAAAAATGTTTTTCACCTAACACTGCTGTCGACTGTGCAATGAGGCCAATTGGGAGGTTCAGAAACAGCTATGGATATAGTATTTAACACAGCTGGGACAGACTCTCTTTGCTTGTCCTCCTTAGGGAATCCCATGGGACCACGAGGAAGTAGCCCAGTTCACTCAAGAGTCACATTCATTTGCACTATGTAAATTCAGTGACAGGACTCCATGAGAGCTTCCACCTTTGGGGTGGAAGACGTATTTTCCACTGATAACATCTGCCAGTTTTATGAGAGGAATGAGTTTTAGGATGCAGCCTCTGCCCACGACCCAGAGAATAAAACCTCAAAAAAGGCCTCCAGACCAGGCAGTATTTCAGAGGGAGGCTGAGATATAAAGCTTGCAAGACTGCTGCTGAAACTTTTAGAGATGTCGTAATGCCAAGGGTGATAGCTCACTTATGGAATAAATGGATTCTCTAATTAGTGACCTCTTAAAAAATTTTTTTTTTTTTGAAATCTTTAAAATTATTAGACTTAAAATGTGCTGAGGTTATGAATTACCATGTCAAACTCATTTCATTGTCATCTTTTATTCACCTACCATTTGAATTCAGGCTGACTTAAAATTTTTATACTTAGGCTATAGTAGCAGCAGACACCATACTTTTCATCTCATGTTTCTAGGATACAGCCCAGATCCAAGAAATATCTTTAAAAGTAAAACTCACAGTTTACCAGGATCCAGGAAGGGATATACCCCACACAAATTCTAATGCACAAAGTAGGTATACAGAGCTGAATGAACAGATTTGAATATCGGCACTTTTGTGAGAAGGTTTAAAAAAAGTCAATATTCATCTTGGAAACAACACGGAGACCAGCACAACCGCATCCTGGCATTCTCTCTACAGAATCTAGACTTGACATATTTAGAAATAAAAAATAATTGTGTCAAACACAACCAGTGCCCTCTGCTTCTGCCAGGCATCAAAAGTAAAAATGTATTTTAAATGTTAAGTGCTTCATACATATTATGACAAATACAGTGCAACCTTCAAAATAAATGAATTATTCTAAAGGTCAGATTTGTCACAGGATATCCAAACAATGAAAAAAGCTGCAAGCACATAAGGAAAAAAAAAAAGCCTGGAGAGAAGATAAATCTGCTGTGAGAGAGACAAACTACAAATAAATCATTACAGAACATTCATATTTCAGATGCACATGCTCTAGAGACTTCCCCCACCTATTTTTTCTCATAATTTCAGAAATCGATATTTTATGTTATTTATGATGTTCGTTCCTTCCACAAATGTATGTTAATGTATGAATATTTTTATCTTATCTTTTCACCAAGGAAGAAATTGTTTAAATTTACAAGATTTTAATTTGCTTGTTTTTAACACTTGAAATTCATGATGACTAGCATGCTTCCTTAATTTAATCTAATAGCTTTCAAACAGATATTAGGCAAAATTTTGGAGTCTTATTTTTGCGATATTTATTGATTTTTTTTCAAATTTTATTAAAATATTCTGATCAATTGCTCTAGTTACACAACACAAATCACTACACCAGTATAATTATTTCATGTTTAAAACAGCACATCCAAAAGCAGAATCTGAACAAAAGAAGAATAGAAAATGTATTGCATACATGTTAGTGTATTGTATATATGTTAGATACCATGGATTCATATATGTAGTAGACTTGGACAGGTTTCAGGAAACATAGTTAAGAACAGCACAGGGAAGAAAAATGATTGTGTATTCTGGTTTATTACTGGATCACTGTTTTTCTGTGGTGAATAAGGTGGTCTTGACCTTATCCTCATGGGGAAGAAGGAAGCCTCCCTGTCAGTGTATTCCCTACTTCTACATGAGCTGTACCCATCTACACAAGAGGAAGATCTGACCCAATATGTCCTTTTATCATAAAATGCAAAGAAAAGTCAGAAATAAATGAACTGGGATCAATATGCCAGATACAAACTGGTTGTTAATTGGAAAGATGGCAAAAATAAGCGGGCCTGGCATTTCAAAAGGATGGAGATAGTAGTATAGGATCAACCAGTTTATAAACTACAAGACAATTTAGCTGAATTCAAAGCAACATGAGATGAGCTCAGTGATTATATTAAAAATAAGACGATGTGGAGATCATAAGACTTCAATTWACTGTGATCACTAAATGAAGAAAGAAGTTCAAAGGAGATATTAGTCATTACATTTTCTATACATATTTCTTTCATTTATCTTCTTTGCTGTCTGATTTTTAATTTTGAAGTAAAAGCCTGTGTGTTAACATAAAATATATGAAGAATGCTGGGAGTAGATGAAACATTATAAGATGCTTTCTTCTGATTATATCTTGGGGGACAACTAAAACTTTGAGGTATATTGTTCAGAATAGTTAGATGTACATCAATAAATCAACTTTTCCTTATCTGAATATGACAGTCTACTACTAYGCAGTTTCTTGTTGCTTTTTGATCTCTGATGTTAGGTTGTGTGATTAAAGACTAATCATCAGAAACACAAAGGCTTGGCAAAGAGTAGAGGAAAATGACAGACAGAGGAACCCTAGTTATCAGAGCAAAAGGAGCAACCTGACTTAGCTGTTCACAGCACTATGGAAGGAGAACGTTCAGCCACATTGTCCAAGTGTGAAATTCCCAAGCAGACTCAAGGGGAAAGGGTCCCTGGAGCATCTTATTGACTAAGGGGATTGCTGCCTACAGGGCTATGAGACTCATCATGGGATGTAGAGGAAGAATATTTTGAGATTAKATAAAACTTATCATGAGAAACTTTTAAAGGGATAGTGGGACTGTGTAAGACTCACTCCAAGAAGCTTAGGAGAAGATCCAAAGGCAGGAAAAGAGAGAACAAAGTGGACTGGAAAAAAAAGAAGATGGGGAAAGAAATAAAAGGACCTAGCCACGTGTAAACCAGTTGGTGGTCAGTATGCTTGTTGAACTAAGCCTTGCACTTGAGCACCGTAATMTGTCCTACCCTCTTATTAAAATCTGTTTCTATCTATTCTCCTGGGTAATGGGCCTCTCTTCAGTGTGTATGTGTGTTTACGGAGGTCTACGTGCCAGCAACTGCAAAAGGGACCATGAGTCATAGCAGCCCATAYGTCTGAGATGCCTGCAATATGAGACACCAGGTGTGAGTATGTTCTCCTATGGAAWCTCAATTTATATATGTATGGATGCATAACTTGCTTGCAAACCTCAAACTGGAAYAGCTGTCATGCAGGCTAAGAGGTATGGGAGCTGGCTAGCCTGGAGAGACCAAGTTTTGAGGGTTGTCTACAGGAGAGGTCAGAGGTCTAGACCAGGTGCCAGAGGCACCTATTTGTGCGTGTGTGTGTGTATTTGAGCACCAGCAGCCTGAACATAGCTGTGAGCCTCAGGAGCTCACGTGCCCAGATGCCAGCAACTGGGAGGATGTCCAGAAGCCAGCGACTGGGGAGACTGGGGATCGAGGGGTTGGATGGATAAAGTATCTGATGCCAGCTCCTGGAGAGATCCATAATGTATATTTATGTATACACACACATACACACACACACACACACACACAATTTATGTATATAAAAATTTATTTATTTTTATTTTTCTATACATATATCCCACTAGTGGATTTCCATCTTGCTCAGCCAGAGAGGAGTAATGGGATCAGGCCATCTGTGCTTTTCGTGTTTGCACACATGCTGTGTTTTCTRTCTCTGCTGATCTGCGTGGCAGATGTATACATTGTGCAGAGGTGCGTGTGTGCCTATCGGGAATACATGCTTGCTGCAAATACGGGCTGGCCCTGGGGACACAGAGCTGAAGCAGCCTTCTCTAGAGAAGGAGACTCCACAACCTCTCTGGGCAACCTGGTCCAGTGCYCTGCCACGCTCACTGTAAAGAAGTTCTTCCTCACATTCAGGTAGAACTTCCTATATTTCCGTTTGTGCCCATTGCTTCTTGTCCTGTCTCTTGGCACCACTGAAGAGAGTCCAGCCCCATCCTCCTGACACCCTCCTTTAAGGTATTTGTAGGTACTGATCAGATCCCCCCTCAGTCTTCTCTTCTCCAGGCTGAAGAGGCCCAGCTCTCGCAGCCGTTCCTCATAGGTGAGATGCTCCAGCCCCCTAATCATCAGATATTACTAGAGATAGAAAGAAATTAAGGGACCTTTTTAGGTCACAACGAAAATCCACATTAAATCAGGGCTCCATCTTGCTTTCTCAAATCCCAGGTTACTGGGATACAAAATGAATCAAAACTTATTTAGAACTGACAGTTTTGTTTCTGTATCATTACAGGAAGATGTAGYGCAGCAGGCATCGGGGTAACTTTTAACTCAAATGACTCTTCATCTCTATTAAACCTGATCAATTATTTTCGTCGATTAGCCAGAAGGCAGACAAATCCAATCCAGAGAAAAATATTCCCCACAAAGAGGAAAAGTCTTTTTCTCTGTGGAATATAAGAGAATCTGGACCAGGCCTCCCACTATCATATTCAGAAATGCTTTAAAATATTTAAAACCTATTTGGCTCTTTCTGCCACAGAGTCAGGAAATTCATCAGAATWTAAAGGTATTTGTGGTCTGCAGGAAATTATATAAAATGGATAGCCACCATTACCTATGAATAACTTATCCGTCACATTTGAGTCACAACATTTCAYGGCCTAATAAGGATAAATGTGCAGTTTTATATGTTTAATTTACATATGTAAAAATGAATTGCGTGTTTCCCTGGGTACCATAGCACCATAAACAGCAGTAGATTCATGATAACAGCATTAGCTACAGTAGCTTCATGAATTACTGCTATGTGATACATCCCCTTTACCATTTCAGTGCAGCCCATTTTTCTTTTCGCTCTTTGCTGCTACTCTGCATGCTATATCTGGGAAGCTGAAGACCAAATATAGCATTCACTATGCCTTAAACTGGGATGAATGGATAGACTGAATATAGCCCTGGAGACAATTTATCTCTCTGAAAGCATGGATATTCATACTTGTCTCACAGAAAATGTGTTCTTGGTTATTCCAACAGAAATCTACCCCTGGCTGATCCTGTGCAGGAAGGGAAGGAAGACTCAGAGGGCCAGACAGCAAGGAGTAGCTGAACACTCTCTTCTGCTGTGTCCTTTACTGCTTTCCATGYTTCTACTGCTCTTTTCCTAAGCATTCCCTACCAGCAACACGGTGCAAGGACAGGCTGGATGTGCAGACTGGTGCGGCACAACCATCCTCGTGCAGCCCGGTGGAGCTGGGTGTTACGGTGCGTGCTCTGAGGGGTTCATTCCTTTCCTTGGTTCAGAATAAAATTTAGAAATAGGTCAGGAAATTGAATTTGAAATCCTTTTCCCCTAACTCAACTCTCTAACCACTCAGCTAAGATTTTCTGATTTATTTTGCCCTTACCTGTGGAAAGTCAGCAAGTACCTCCTAGATTTTTGCATRTGGAAGAGGAAGTGCTCAACTAAATGATCAACATCAACATGCATTTTAAGAACCTGTGTCCCTGGCCACACAGTAATTCTGCTCCTTGTCTCCACATCCAGTCCAAATGAATCTTGCATCCTTTTGCTTAATAGTTAGGAAGTTTTCCGGGAGAAGGGATATGGAAGCTTTAATCCCTGATCAATTCTTTTAAAATATAAGTATAAAAGTCCATAAAGAGCCTGTTCCAGACTCAGGAGTGAGTATGCTAATATTTACTCCTGTGTTCAGTATTTCTCATTGTCTTCAAGATATTCTCCAAGTCTCTAGTCATGCATTTTGCAGGAGGGAGTGAGCGTTGGCTCTTATATTGCAGTACATTGCACTCTCTCTGTGTTATATTGCTGACTTGTGCTGTCAGATTCTGTATCCTCTTCTGAATGCTTCTCACCTAAGTTTAAAMGTGTTGTTAACAGTTGACTTGTAGGTATCTCAGGTGTCTTTAGCACTTGATACCTTCAACCATAGACAGTCAACTTACTTCTTCATTATGTCTCATTGAATTGCACGGCTCCAAAGAACAAAATGCTCTTTAATAATCAGGTAATATTTATTTCAAGGGGAAGGTACCATATTCTCACCAAAAGCATTTGCATGTTTTTGTTTATTCAACAAACTGTGTAGCTTAAGTACACACTTTATAGCTTTTCTTAGATGGATAGATAATTATTCAAGAGGCAATCACCTGTAAATTAACATAACTCTTCGGATTTGTCTCTCTAATTTGATTTTGACTCTCTCCCCCCCATTATATATATATATATACACATATATAATGAATATTACAATGTAAATTTGTCAGTGCCCACATTACAAACAGCCACATGGCATAGATGCRTGGTTCACAGTATTGTCTAAAGAAAATATCGGGAACAAAGAAAATTTGGAGATTCAGTGGAGTCTTGAGTACGCTCATTCTACGCATCTGGAGAGGTAGTTATACCTCTACCTCAGGAATCATACCTTATGCAAGATACGATGTTCACAGAGGATAATTGATTTAGAATTTGCAGATAAAACATCTCTGCATTTCATAAAGGTCATATTCATCATATTTCATGTGTTTCGTATGACAGCTTTAGTGAACTGTTGTTGAGAACCAGGAAGGTTTCAGAACAGCCTTTCTGAAGAGTTATTTAGGAACCAGAGTATACAGAGGCCACTTTGTGGCTTTGAGGACACTTTGACACGTGAACTACCTAGGACTTCCAGTTATTCAGGTCAAATGGCTCCTCATGTTTGCAGACTTCAGGAGAACGAGGAATTGGATAATCTGAGATGTAGATCGGCAGTGTAAARTCTGCGATGGCCCTGCGACAGAGCTGTCCAAACGAATGGTCCTGCCAGTTACTAATGAAAACTGTCAAGAATCATGTCCATTTTAGCCAGTCACTGCTGATTCCCGGGGAGCACGCATGACCTCTGTAGCACAAAAGCTTAGTCTTATGTGGTATTTTTTCAGGCTATTAATTTTTCAGGAAAACTGAGAAAGGTAGTTTTTTCCAAGTTGATTTTTAGTTGATKTTAGTTGATTTTCTTGCTAATGTTGCTGCTTCTAAAACAAAATACATAGCAAATCTGGAGCTGAGTCCTGCATTTCCATTTTCAGAGATAATTTTCCTTAGCTTTTTGCAACCACTTCTTCTTTATAACCTTATAGTATAATTTTYCATTGTCAGTAACTTCACTAAAGAAGTAGCCAAGATTGGCAAAGTTCTAGCAGAGAAAGTGTGTCTAACTATTATATGTCAATATAATATATAATATATACGCAGAACATGGTAAGAGTTAAAATTATTCTTGTCTGAAGGAGAAATAGTCAGACGTATAATAGATATTCATAAAATAAAACAAAATGAACTATGTGCTTCACGATTTAAACCAAATCCSTTGGGATTAAATGAGACCTTCATGGGGACAGATTATTACACATCTGTTGACTGGGGATGGAAGGATTTATGTGTTCTTCTGAAACATCTGGTACATGTGTCCATCAGAGAGGATGACAGACCAGATGCAAGATGCTTTTGATGCAGTATAGTAATTTCACTACTATGTAAGGTCAAAGAACAAGAACACATGCTTGTAATCTGCAACTTTATGATATTATGATTTATTCAGAGTTTTACCAATAATTTCTCATTCATTTGCTATGAATRGCCTGGACAATTATATTAATCCCTTGCTTTCCAAAGCACTAAATCTCAATTTACATTTCACAACATGAAAGAACAGTGATTGCAACATTGTTTTAATACAAACTGATAACAAGAACTCCTATTGAATAGTAATACAAAAGACTGGTATCTGCTTTCACTGCCAGTTATGAACCAAACTCATACAAGCAATTAAATTTTAATTATTGCCATTTTAAAATATTAAGTGGAGTCTGCTTAGGAGATGTTTAGACTTCAACTGAGATATTTCAAAGCAGCTACAAGTTACTGATCAGCCCACTTGCAAAGTATCAATTAACACAGTTTAGCTACCTTTTTATTGATATCCAAATGGTTTTCGAAATGCCACTAAAATGCTTTAACATGACTAGATGCCTGATAAGTTAATAAAAACCCAACATATTACTTTCCTWTGTATAATTTTGAATTAATGACATGATAACTAAGTTTGCTCAGACAGCAGTCATCTAGCTTTTAATTATATTACCAAAGAAAACTAGTCACATTAAGTCTATAATTAATACCTTAACTGAGGAAGGAAGTTTTAACAATAAAAAGATTTTGAAAAGAGTATGTTTTAAAATCTTATTTGCACATTCCATTCATTCCCTTTAAAATAATAATAATAAYAAAGTATGTATATTATTCATGAAGTTCTGAGCCCACTTCCTTTGGAATTAGTGGGACTCTCTACATTTGATTAAATGAAAAAAGGATCGGACCATGACTGAACTGCTTCTGCCTGCTAAGTAAGCACGCAGTATGTCATACACTTAATGACCAGTAATGACCTCAAACTGGAGACCTTCTAGAGCTTTCAGTTCACTGYAGCTGAGTGTAGGACACTTGGAGACAACATCTACAAAATGTTCTACATTGTCCAGTTTTGCAAAACTTGGTTTTTAGGTTCGGGGGTCCAGCTGTGGAGTTCATAGTCCTCTCTCAGGGTTCCTTTTACAATGCGTGAGGAGAATTTGGTGACTGCTAGTCACCATTTCCAGCTATTGGAAAAGAAGCGAAGAATCCAAGAAGCAGAATATCKGCATTCTACTCCTTCTTCTGCCCTTGAGGAAACTCCAAACTATAATCTGGCTGTGCAGCTGGTGCTACAGGCAGAGCTTTCTCTTTCGTGTTTGTTGGACCCTCTTCGAAGAACAGACTTCTGGGGGAGAGGCAGGATAAATCAAAGTCAGATGAAAGCACCTTTGCTAATAGGTTTGCTAAAATAGTGAGGGGGGGGCTTTAAACCAGGTTAATCCTTGGATGGAGATCAAAGTGCAATGAGAAGTGGAGGTGCAGGGGGTAGAGGGAGGGAGCATATGGAGGATACTGTGACAGTGGGCAGGTTCTCACCTTCCTTGACAAAGCAGGATGGGGAGCAAGCAGGAGGAATTGTAAGTATATTCAGAGTCTACCGGCCTGTCGGCATTCCTGTCTTGGACGAACGTCGAAAAAACCCCAAAGGATTAGACATTTCTTTGAGATTTGTATATGTGATCTGGAGAAAGCTATCTTCAGGGTAATGACAAGGGGAATAGGAGTCATGTTGTACTTGCTTCTTGCACAGAACCTGTTTGATACATTGGTGTAAGATCAGCTATTCAGGAACTGTGTAAGATTTTTGAAATATGATCCTGACGAACTCCACTGGGTCATCCTGGAGTTATCCCACCCTCCCTAAACACTCACATGTCTTATCTGAACAGCATTTTGCTTTAGCAGAGAATGCAATACCAGAAGCATAAAATCATAAGATTTTTGTCCTGTCTCAATGTTTGAAGAATGCAAAGATTGTTTTTGCATTGATGTTTGTATCAGCTTGGCAGCTACCTTGGAAACCATTCCCCCAGAATCTTAAGAACCAGTTGTACAAACTAGTTGTGTATTACTGCTTTACCATAGGAACATCCACATTTGAAAGAATAGAAAGTGTAGAGTATGAATAGAGATTTTTCCTAACACTTTAGCTGCTTATTCCCCTTGTGTTTGAATGACTCATTAGGGTTTATAATCTTACTACCTTATTTTTCTTCCTGTTCCTCCACTTTTTCCTCTGGTTCATGTAGCTAATCTCAAAAGGAGAGATATTTACTCAASCGAGTGACCTGAGTATTGGATAATTAAATTAAGCAATATCACATAATAGACTGTGTATACAAATCTATGCAATTACAGATCATTATGCAATGGCTTTTGCAAATCTAGGAACATAGCAYGGTGATTTGCCGTAATTGTCCTAGAATGCACTTCCTGTTGTGTTTGATGGCTCTGAACTCTGGACACTATAGAGATTAATTTCTGACTGCCTCCTAATGAGGCAATAACTTTTTCATTGTTCCTTTGGGAAAAGCAAGGATGCATAATTACTTTCTAAATAGCTTCACATTTATGGGATTGTATTTTTGCAGTTTGGGTGTATTGAAAGTCATAAAACCAGATACCTGGCCTATGTTGTATTTTTTTACTTCTCCCTTTCCAAAGAACACATTGCTAGCAGTACAATAGCCTCTCAAYTGATAACAATAGCCAGTTAGCAAAAGAGGTTGTTCTTCTGTCTGTTTTTTTTTTCATTGAATAAGTATGCAATGTAGCCCAGAAGCAGAAACCACAGTCAACATAGGCCTATCAAAGAATTTACTAAGTTCTCAGCTTTTGCATCTAAATATTGTACTTTCAATTCTCTCTTGATATTTACACAGCCCTCTTTACTGTATGCAACATTTCAATGATTTTGTCTACAGTAGGTGAATAAATAGTATAGTTTTTCCTGTTTCTAATCTGGGCTCTATGACAATATTGGAGCACATATATATATGTATATCTATACTGTGAAACCATCACAAAACCTCTCTGAGGTTTCTGAAGGGAACACCAGGATATGGCCATCATCAAAAATGTGAACAAGACACAAAGTATACATGGGGCAGTTTGGATTCTGAGTCGTATTTTGTGGCTGCTTRACAATCAGAAGCTTTTGGATTTCTTGGGGTTTGCTCTCACAGCAGAAAAGAGTAATTCTCTTTGCACCATACGTCACAAATCATAATTTGACTAATAGTTTCACTTTTAGGAACTGTAGATTTGTTTCTTCTGCAAATTRATAAACTTAAATTTTTGACATAACCTTTTAACATCTTTCTTCATATAYGTAGTTATTGTAACTAAGACGTAACTATTTTTGATGTCATGGAGTTATTTTTATCATAATGCAGTCTTTAGGAGAAATATACYTCACATTCTAGGTCTCATATATTAGTATACTATTCTTCAGCAGTACCAATACAGAATAAATGCACAGTGTTTTAGGGCTGGTTAGTAGTATAGCTTAAAATCTGTTAATGCAAAAAGAAGCAATGAAAGTTTTATAATCTGTTTTCATTTAGGAGTAAAAAATGAAGACAAGAAAAATTTAGTTTTCTTTCATATTGAAAATAWTTTTTTTCTGCTTTCGAAAAATAAAAAGTATTTTTTTCTGTTATTTTTGAACTCTCAAACCCTTACCTTTTCTCCCCTTATCATTTTCCCAYGAGTAAAAATGCATTTAATATTGATTTAAAGATTTTTAATCAGCTTTAATTTTATTCCAGAAAAGAGTTTTTGATGCATATCTGTTAGGCAGAGATATAAACAAAGAAGATTCTTTACATTTTAATATGAAAAGCTTAGAATTTTCTATGTATCAGGTTCAGCCCAAAACACGATATTGTGAATAAAGCACATATCTTCTGTTATAGTCAAATATCAGCTCAAGTGAAGTATGTTGTAATATTCTTAACAGCTTCATTAATACTTTCTGAACGATGTATGCTGACAATGACGACAAACCAAATGTCACACCTGGCAGCCTGAGTTCAGTTGCCTTAATCTATATTAAAGTAATAATTATGTGATTTCAGAAATTAGTGATTATCTGCAGCTCCAAGGATTTCTGTGTCAGCTGCAGGTACGTACACTTTGAGGAGTCACCAAGCTCGTCAAGGAAAACATCTCCTTGGCAAGACTGAATCCTGTGTTACAGAATAGGTGTGTCTCGCCGTTATAAATCACTGATACTGTGAAATTAAACATTGTGTTTGTCTCTGMAGAAAATATAGTTTGAAAGCAGAGAAAATAAATTCTTTGAAGTTGTAATATAAAGCTCAAACAAAAAATCTAAGAAAAAGAGGACTGAATTTAATAATTTGAAACATTTCTTAAATCAATAAGTCTCTGTATTGTTTCTAATATATTGATTAGCATTTTTAGCCTTATTGCATGAATCTGTATGTTATATGTGAGTTTATCAGTSCATTTGTACTTCATGAAGAAAACTTCACGTTCCTCGCCATTACGACAGTTGTACAATCTTGAGTATTTTATTGTCTTGGTTTCAGGGGGGATAAGGAGGAAAAAATAAAGGAGCTACAGCCAGTTTACTAGGAAAATATGATAACAGCTTGCAAGAATTTTAGTGACTATGAAATATAATTACCTACAGCAAGGATTCAAGAAAAATAACCTGATTTTGTGATCTCAATCTCAAGTAAATCCTACACTRAATAATCCTATTATAAAAGTACTTATGCTTAAACCTATTAATACTAAAGGACTCTGGAATCGGGTGCTAGCATGACTTGATGCCAGAAGTGTGCATTCATCTATYTATTAATCTTTTGATTGTCATAGAATGACAGGAAATACATGTGAAAGAGGTTTTAAGAAATTATCTATTCCTTCCAACTAGCCYAAGGACATACCTAAATGCCTCCTGACTGAGGGATTCTGTTGAATGAACCCTAACCACAGGAGGCCAAGGGGTTATTAGCTTTTCTCCTCTCTTTCTCTCCCCAGTTCTTCCAGGTAACACATATCAGGGGTATCRGATAATACAGACCATGTTTTCCCCGTTAACTTTTTAGAGATCTTTAATAAGTATTGCATTACACAGCCCAGCAATGGACGAAAAATACCTACATCAGAGTGATAAAAAATAAGCTATCATAATCATTTATATTGTTGTACCAGTGTAGGATATTTTCATGTTTTTTTTTTAATTGTCTTCTCTTATAAAGAAAAGCTTTGTCAAGCATAGTTGTGCTTTAAAAATATTATGCCCTTTATTAAATATAACTAAACAAATTTGCCAGTATCTTCCTGTAAGTAGGAACTTCTATCCAAAATAATATATGCATTTGAGTTTACACAGTCATTTAATCCAGTGAGAAATTTTATTTGGGTGACATTTTTTTTGTTTGTTTGTTTATCTCCTGATTAAATAACATGCAGAATTGTGGAGTTTGTGTTCATTTATCTTATCATAAACACACATGGAACTTTTATTGCAAGGTCAGTGTAAAATAAGTAATTAATACCCATAAGAACCAGAGCAGCTGTGTTTTGTGAAGCAAATAGGTCTGTCAATGGGCAGACCTCCTGTAGGACCAGGGTGACCACGAAGAGTTGATGCTACAAACCACTCTTGCTTAAGCATAACCACTGCTGCCACCTTCTGGGGCTGCCAATCTGATATCTCTCCTTGCAGCTTAAGTCAAACGTACAAAAGAAATCTATTTAGATGGAAAAAGAAATCTCCTAGGGCAAAGAGGTCAAATGCTGCAGAATGATACAAAGAAACTCCGAATGAAAAGGTCTGAGTCGGCTGTGATTAATAAATAATTATAGGTTTTTAGATGTATAATTTCAGAGCTTTGAGATATTTATAAATGGACTAACTGACATTTATTATAAAGGTCTAGCTGAGTAAGGGTGTATGCAGACTTTTTGTTGTTTATTTTTCTGTGTTCTTTTTTTTTTTTTTTATTGAAAGCACCTCATGGATATAACTTCACTTGGGATATATAAAAGCCAAATGCAGAATCCTGGGGAAATCCTGGAAAATGCTGTCCAGCCAAAAAGCTGTCTCCTAAGTTGGTGAATATTATTACAATGGCACTGATTTCCGCACAGCCGTGTGAGTTTCTGCCATCTGGAAATCCACCCACTGCAAAACCTTGGGGCCAGCTGTTGCCCTACCAGTCTCTGTCACGGTATATATATTCCAACTCTTGATCTGATGCATAGGCTCAATTTCGGATTGCTGAATGAGGATAAGCATCTTAAATCATATTTAGGAACCAAAAAAGGAAATACAAATCCACCAGCATAAAAGTTGCTTTTGAAATCTGAGTATCCAGCTAAGATCTTTTCCTCTCTCATATGAAAGTTTAATTTCAAGTGCTTTGATTTGTATGTAATATTTTCAAAAAGAGAAAAGAATTAACTGCATTCCCAAAGCACTCTCACTAGTTAATTCCRTGACAAAGCCATCCATCACGAGCAATCAAGTTCACTGGTTATCTCATCAAAACCTATAATATCAAGGAACTGTTCCAGCCCTTAATTAGAGCATCAATGAAGAAGTCAAACCAATAAAATATCTAACTCAATGCACTTAATCAGTTTTTATGAATTAGACCTCTCAAAAAATATATATATAAAAAACCCCTTACTTACAGACTGGCAGTTTGAGATATGCAAAGGGATCAAATTAGGAAGATACTTGAGTATCTAAGTTTTATTTAGAAAAAAAAAAAAAAAAAAAAAAGATAATTTTACAAATCTGGAGTGATATTGTTTCATCTCTTTTCTCCCATTTAGCAGTTTCCTAGGTCTCCTAGGATCAGGTTTTCGAGCATCACGTGCATTTAATTCTGCACATTCATCCATCCTCAGTGGCCACTGTTGGAAAAGGTTTATAGTCAGAACATGCTCTCATCGGTTGCCAGCTCTTCCCCAGGCACTCACTGGTAGCTGAGGTGCATCTCGTGGCAGTAGAATCTGCTATGTGGGCAGACGGACTGTCCACAGCAGGCCTGGATCAGCCCCTGCCCTGCCCCGGGACGCTCTGTATGCCTCCTGTTCCAGATCAAGTGGCAGGAAGGTCTGAGAGCAGGTCTCACATCCACCTTCTATGCTAAAGCTTGCTAAACCAWGAATTTCTCAAATAAAGCCTGGGGGCGGCCCACTAGAGCTGTGGGACCAAGAAGCTTGTGCTGATATAAGGGCAGGGGTGATAACATGAGTGCACGTGGGTGGAAATCTAAATTGCATGCCCGTTTTCCTGACTACATCTAGAGGAGGATMGGGGCCCTATGATCCCAGGGACAGCTCCCAGAAAGCAGTAGGGTTGGTGTTAGCATGCAGCGCTAAAGAAAGCACTAAATCAGTCTGAATGTAGGCTGGGTTTATGCCACTGACTTTCAGGGTCAGCAAATGGACTCTGGGCTGGGTAAATTTTCTCTTTCTTTCTCTAATGAGGTCATATTGAATTTTCCATACTGAGTTGGAGACTTCTACAGATTTAAGGTAAGAGGTTGTAGAGCCACTACCACATCATGTTATGTGGGCATAGAATCATAGAACAGAATCATAGAATCAGTGAGGTTGGAAGGGACCTCTGGAGATCATCTAGTCCAACCTCCCTGCTCAGCAGGGTCACCTAGAGCATGTAACCTAGAGCATAGACTCATCAATCTAACCGGTGCTACTAGGGGCATTAAATTCATTTATCTGCGTCTTCTCTCTCCACTTTTCCCTCTGCATTTGTGCTAGAGGAATTTGTGATATACTTCAAAATTAAATCTGAATCTCAAGCCAGTCCCTGGAACTAACAGACCATAGCTTGTCTGTTAATGTCRAGACTCTTAGATGGCAGGTTTTATATGAATGCAAGGTTTTGCTGTTGTATATTTTGCTTCTAATCTGATGTGCTCTGCCAAATTCTCTCATAGTWTAATGAATCAAACTCCCTGGATAAGTATAACTGCACATATTTATGCAACAATAGTAAATTTGGTCTGATATGAAAAATTCTGCTTTTAATATAGGAATAAGATTGTTGCTAATGTGACATTAAGTGAAAATAAATTGGATCAAGTAAAAAAAATAGAAATAGAAGGAAAAAAAACATTTTTTTTTCAGAAGATATAAGATGAAAAAGAGAACAATGAGAACAATATCTGACCTGGTTGCTTCCACTGGAAGGGGAAGAACCATCTATTTGGAAGAATAAAAAGAGAGAAAAAAAAAACATACACACAGAGTAGAGCTTTAGAAGAGAAACTTAACAAGTGAGGAACGAGGACAGCCACCGTCTCTGTTGCACTGTGGTGGTCTCCAACGACTCCAGTGGCACGTGATCAGTTTATGAGCTCTGGTGTCTTACACTCAGCAGACAGTGCGGATGTCGGCRTTTCAGTTTCCCCGTGAGAATGGACAAGTATTCACAGAGGAGTGCAAATACCAGCAGTGCCGGGCCATCCTAATTCATGCAAAAATCACTTCTGCACGGTTCTGCCTTGATGTTTTGTCTACCCAGTGGCAGCCTCTCTCCGTCACTTTGTTTGCGGTGCTTTGAAGCACGCGCTGGAATGCTGATGTGGCCGGAACTGCAGAATCAGATTCTGATGTCTTTCAAATTCTACCTGTTTTCTGTGACTGGTTTCCTCAGCTCCATATCTACTTTTTCCCTACAGGTCTTAATACTCTCAGAAGTCACACATTAAGGGAATCATGCTTTCTCACAGCCCAAATCTACCTGCATAACTAAGACTGAACTTTTTTTCTTACTCTACCAGTACTCCCACTGACTTCAATGAAACTACATCAGAACACACCACAGTGAGAGAATATTCCTTTTTTGTCTAAGAAAGGTTGGATATAAATAAGTAATTAAAGATCTGTAATTAAAGAACATAAGAAATGCATAAGCACTTGGTGCTGAATTTTCAGTTTTAGTGAACACCAACATTTTTCAAAGATTACTGCAAGCCGAAGACCTGGATTCTTTCATCACCCAAGAAGCCCAGGAAATAATTTCATAGATGATGGCTTAYATGGGTCTGAATTCCTGATCAGTCCCTATTGATAGTCATCTCTACTCCTGATCAATCACTTTTTGTTAACCTTCTCTTCTCTTGACAGACTCTGTAGTTAACGATTAGGATTTATACGGTATTAGAGGTTAAATAAAGCTTTCTCTGGGAGAGCGGGTGATACACCACACACCTGTTTGATTCCTGACCTATTGATTCCTGATACAGTAATCTTCAAGTCTTTCAAATTGTCTACACTGAACTGAGCTGACTTTTACTTTATTTGGCAGGGAGGATTTTACTGATTGGTTCATCTTAAAATCTTCTACTTTAGTGAATTGCTACTAAATTTGACTGACCAGCAATGATTATTCTACCCAGAAAACAGTGTCTGGATATGGCCGTTTATGTCTACATTGGTCAATCAGTTCTCTGTGCAGAGCGGRGAGAGGAGGCTGTTAAGGGAGAGAGGAAGTTTTCTTCCATCTCTGTCTATTGAAACACTGTGCAATCTAGCAGACATAAAAGTTGGGAATAAAGTAATTATAGTCTGCTCCTCAACTAACTATTTCATTTTAGCACCCTTTAAAAATCTTGTCTTTATACCTGTAGAGTTTGCTCTTGAGATAAAGCTTCAATTTAAACAAAACTGACTGTACCTCTCTTGCAGACTTTTACCTAATTTTTAACTATAATGGCAGATTAACAGGTTATAAGAAAATCCCTTGTGTGAAGTTGCTATCTGACAGTTATATTTCCATCAAAAAAATGGTACAAACCAGAAAATATTTCACCATCTTACGTGAATGGTAATGTATGAAGCTACTAAGCAACAAATGTAAAASTACAGACATTGCAACTTGAGTTGAAAATCCCCCCAAAGCTGTGCTTTAGTTCATGTTGCATAATTTGAATTGGAAGCAATGGAAATCACGTTGATCTCTGGATTATTAACCATTTATAGATTAATTTGTAGGAAATTCTTATGCATTGCAGTGCTTGGGAAGACTGTACCCCGGTTTGAAATGCTTTTAGGAGTATTTGCATGTCTACTGGAGATTGAAGTTATAATGTGAGAAGGAGAAAGAATAGGAAAGCTGTAATAATGAAGAATGTAGCATTTAACATTTTGGCGGTGATTTTTATCAATTGTATAATATACATAATAAAATATATATTGTACAGTATCTATAACAACATCACATTGAATGCAACCACTATAACAAGGCACTATGAAACAGAATGGGTAAAATGTTCCATATGCTTCAAAAGCAGAGAGATTTGGATGTTAATACCTGTACGTGTGTTACCTGGGGAGACAGGAGCAATAAAATTAAATGGAATTCTAGCACATGCAGATCTTCTAATTGTGAGTGATCAATATTACATTAGGCAAGTGAGGCAACTGATGCTCCCCAAATAAACAATTGCTGACTCCTCTGCAGCAGAGGGTGAGGACCTTGAGGAAGGACATCTGAATATTTTCTTAATGTCTTAAACATTACTATTATATGCAAGTTACTTTGTACCTGCAGAAGATAACAAATGTATTCTGGACAAATGTTTACCTTCAAGCATTTTAAACACATTTCTCTTCTAGTCATGCTGAAAATTTCGTTAATTTACAGCCTCTTCAAAAGTACAGGGAAGCATCACAAATCTGCTTCCTGATCTGCAGCAAGAAATTGAGAGTCAAATGTAGTTTTAATAAATCTTAATATCACAATAGGTGTGTTCTGCCAATGCAGATATACAAGGAAAACAATGATATTTTACTTGTTTAGTGAGTGGGAGTGTAAAACAAATCTTTTTTTTTTTTTTTTTTTTTTAATCTAGTATCTCTTCAAAATCAGTGTCTGGCTAAAACTATGGTGTAATGGATCAGGTAATGACAAGTAAAAGAATAAAAAGAAATGAGAAGTGAATTCAAGTAACATGGTTTGTACAAAGCGACCTTCCAATAATGTTGTTTGAGGAACCACATTATTGACTACAGGAGGATGAATACAATCAAAACCTTAGCACAACTGATGGCACAAAAGAATTTTTCTAGCAGATAAACATTGACCTCAAGCACCGAAGTGGAATCAGTGGCATTAACAAGATTTATATGTGCACAAGTCAAAAACTACTTCGGGAAAAGACTGTCATACAAATCRGCCAATGTAAGATGTGACTTCTTTGCTGAAACTAATATTGTTAGGCTGCTTTAGACTCAACGGATGTTTGACCTTCTGCAGTGGTAAAAGCCCCAGAAGAAAGGGCCTCATGGAACGATGGTCTCTGAATACAGGTCTCTGGTCGCCACGCACACACGATCCACATATAAGAGCAGGATCTGCTTCTCTTCAGAAGAAGCTCATTGAACTCTGACTTTGCAAAGTCAAGAGGTGGAACTCAGCCTCTTCGTTTTGAAAAATTGGACCCATGGGTTTTTATTCGTATTTTAAGATCCATACAACTGTTTGAAGAAAGAAGAGGTGAGAAGGGCAGAAAAGCTTCTTTTTCTAAAGGGTTCTTGTACTTGTATCCAAGACTTCAACAATAGAAAAGATGAGAGACAGGATGCCCCTGACCGATAAGGCTCATCTTTTCCTTTAGATACCTTCCAAGTCATGTAAGAATGAGCTCCACAGATTCTTAACTCTTTGGGACACCTTTTGAACTTGTGACTTTAAGATAGCGAACTTTTAAACAAGATGTGTAACAACCATGCTGCAAATCATATATTGGTGTTGTTTCACTATCCTTCCTTCACCATGCAATGCTTATTATCTTCCTCTTATTGAAGTTCTCTTTTCACAATGATTTCTTTTCTTTTTTCTTTTTTCCATTTTGACATGGAATATTTAAATTTCTTCTACGGTCCTTTGGATATCCTGTTTCATGGAGTTGCTTATGCATCCTTATAAGATGAACAGTCAATACTTAAGGGCTTGCTTATAGTTTTGTCCCAAGGTCATCCAATAAAACATAGAACAACCTTCCTCAACAGCAAGCCAGTCACAGTCGTTGTCTCCAATCTCTCTAATTACTATACGTCATGGGAGCAAGAAGGAGACTGTGTTGATCCAGCAGGCCATCCCTAACCAAGGATTGGTTCAGCTTCCAAAATTCTGCCACCAGAGTTGTGTAGTCTTGCACAGACATGAAGGGAATAGCACTCCCTATTCAGTTTTAGTGGAAAGTCCCATGAATGGGAACAACTAGGATGAGGGAAGACTGCGTTTGTCATTATGATCTGTGTCATTAGGTGAGGTGAAGTAATTGTGCAAGGAGTAGGACCTCTCGCAGGCTAGCTCAGCATCTTCACCTAGCATAACCAAACTGACATAGATATATGGAGGTAGTTTGGTAACCTCAGAAATGGAAATTCCATAAACTGGAATACCTCTTGCTGCTATTTGAGCTGTGCTGAGGCAGGCAAGACAAGGGGGAGGATGGTGCATGTGTCCACAGGGAAAAAAAAAAACAGATATACTTCTGATTTCAGGGATGTGGTTTCTACCCTTCTGAATTTTCAGAAGGAATCATGTTTCTTAAATTTTAAAACAATAGTTTCTCACTGTAGTGAATGGACTTTGTTATCTGTAGTCAGAGCCCAGCTATCCAACTTCTTTCTCCTAAAAAATAATRAAAAAGATCTCCTCTTCATGTGCATAGGACAAAATGCCCTCAATGAAAGACAGAATAAAAATGTATGTTTACTAGGAGAAAGAGGGAGAAAAAGGGTGAGGAAAAAGAATAAAATCACATGATCCATGGAAGTACTGAATGAAATGAGATTCTACTGAAACTTAAGAAAAATGAAATACCAAACTATGCTGATTTTACTGGGATGCAAAGTAAAATTAGCATCTGGTTTATCAGGTTCTAAGTTTTCTTAGAGGCTTATAAGGACTGATTTTCATTGCTACATCATATCTGGGTTAGGCTACTGAGAAAATACCAGGCATGCGATACCTGATATACATTCCAATTAGCTATCCCTAGTCTATAAGGCAGATGATAAATAGCAATTTCCATTAGATATTCTGACACTATCTCAGTTGACAATGAAAAAATTTCAGTGGAAAACACTTTAATCTAGAAGAATGAAAACACTAGATTTTTCCATATGTGAGCATATATTGTCCAAACCACTGTTCAAAGTGTCACTCCCTCCGAGGGAGCCTCATCCTGCAGATTCCCACAGAGAAAACAGTTCACATGCCAGTCTTAATTTAAGGAAAAGTCAGGCCACAGTTAAGAGAGCATTGTCTCTTCTACTGTTACTTTATATTTTTACGGTGACATTATCTTCATCATGTCTCTAATATTTTCTTTGTTACTGACTTGGAATCTTATATCATAAAATTCTGAATTTTACTGGCTCTTATTCTGGAAAAAAAGCACAGATTTTGGAGTCACCTGGACAGTAGCTTTTGGTCTTTATACATATACAGGGAGATCAATATAAATTCCAGCTTTCAGAGGAGCTGAATGGTTGCAGCTTGCAGTCATAAATGTTGGAGGCGAGATTGCTTAGCATATCTGAAAATTAGCATATATTTGAATAAAGATACAACACAAAGTTTTAGCTGACATAAAAGCATCCGGATATTCAGAAACCTAAAAGGGTGAAACCCTAAACCATGCTACAGGCATGAYGGCCTTGTAGGCTCACCTGGTTTAAAAGAATCATGTTTTCCCCTGGTTTTGAACAAACCATACTCAAACTTAATTATGTGACAGGGAACAGCTTAAAAGTCACTCTCACATACAAAGGTATCAAGGATTTTAAGAGCTGCAATTTCAGGTGTTCTTCCATTTTCCTTGACAGTAATGTTCAGACACTATTTGAATGCTTCTCAAACAATTTGACAGATTTATTCATGTCATTTTTAGAAATTACATTCTTGTTTTCTTATAAAAAGAACTGAAACTTATAACAAAACTTATATCATCTTACTGGTCTCATCAGGATATTTAATACTCACAATGTGTCATTGTCAAGATCAAATTGCTGCACAGTATCAGCTAAACCAGAAAAAGGAACCCAAACTCCCTAACTAATCATCTAAATTTTGTGTTTTTTTTTTTTTTTTTTTTTTGACATTCCTACGGGACTTTGGTCAACCCACTCTTGTTTTGACTTATATTTTAAATAAAAAGTAGTATAGATTTTAGATGAGAAAATGTGAGGCCTCAACATTTTCTAAATGAAAAGCTATATTTGAAATAGAGATGCATTATATAGCAAATAAGCCCTGAGCCTTGGAAGAACTTTAAGAGGTGTTCTTGAATCTGCATTTTTGCTTAAAGCTTGAATAAGAAACAATTTCCCTGCTTTTAGTAGATAGGTACAGTAATGTTAATGATTTGCACTTAAATGAAGAATATATACCATAGCTAAGGAACACATTTGATATTCAACTTTTGGTCCAATTAATTATTTAGGCCTGCATCCAGTAAGACTTTAGTGCCTAAGAGGCACTGGAGCATCAAACTAAGTGTCTGGCCCTTGTAATGAAATATAGGATGCTTTATTGGCTATTTAGGTTCTTTATAAAGTGATTGCAAAGATTCTGTATGTGTATGCTGTAAAATGTGTCCTGGTGCACAAACATCTGAGCTAGCACCAGCCCAATTTGAGACAGTCTGATGACAAAACGCAACCTTGTCGAGCTGCTAGATTGGTGCCAGAAGTTACATTAATGTGATACAGCTTATGGCTAGCAAAGCCGTGTCCCTCTGCAGTGGTGTGGGCTGATGCGGCTATTCTGACGCAGTCTAGTTGGAGCTTATAGCTAGCGGTGTCCCCCAGGGCTCAGTACTGGGTGCAGTCTTGTTCAATTTCTTCATCAATGACCTGGATGAAAGCACAGCAAGTTTTCCGATAATACCAAACTGAGAGGAGTAGCTGATATCCCATAAGACTGTGCTGCCATTCAGAGAGACGTGGACAGGCTGGAGAGTTGAGCAGAGAGTAACCRCATGAAGTTCAACAAAGGCAAGTGTGGGGTCCTGCACCTAAGGAGGAATAACCTCATGCACCAGTACAGGTTGTGGGTTGACCTGCTAGAAAGCAGTTCTGCAGAGAAGGACCTGAGAGTTCTGGTAGACAAGTTGACTGTGAGCCAGCAATGTGCCCTCGTGGCCAAGAAAGCCAATGGTATCCTGGGTTGCATTAGGGAGGGTGTCAAGAGGATGGRGCTGGACTCTTTTCAGTGGTGCCCAGCGACAGGACAAGAGGCGATGCCACAAACTGAAACACATCTGAACACGAAGAAAAACTTCTCTACTGTGGGAGTGACAGAGCACTGGAACAGGTTGCCCAGAGAGGTTGTGGAGTCTCCTTCTCTGGAGATCTTCAAAACTCACCTGGGYGTGATCCCATGCAACATGYTCTAGGTGAYCCTGCTCTAACAGGTTGGACCAGATGCTCTCCAGAGGTCCCTTCCAACCTCAAACATTCTGTGATTTGTGATTCTGTGCAATTCTGACCCCAGAATGGGTTTGATCTCTTTTGGTTTGAGAATCTGTGCACTGCATTGCTTGGTATGGATTAACATGCCTGTGRATTATTCAAATGGGATCCAGAACAGCCAGCTGGGTAAGCTGGAAGCTATGAATGAACCTGATTAATATATCTTCATGAAGAGCTGGGTAATAGGACATACTAAGGACAGGAGTGCATTCTAGGTAGACCAAAGAGCAAGTGATCATGTCCCTTCAAGAAACTTTCCTCACTCTCCTAGTTAAAAGCAGTGGTGCTGGTCCAGCCTGCCTTATAAAAGTATTGTCTGTGCTGTCTTAGCMAGCAGTGGTAGAAAAGTGAGGTTTTTGGCTATAGTTATTGCCTAGTATTAGGAGATTTCAGATTAGTTCATGTTCCTGTCCTTGCCTCCAAGATGCACATTAAGCAGCTGGTTTCTCCACACTCCATTTCCACACTTCTGTAATAAAGTCTTCATCTGTTGTTTGCTTGCTCTGGGGTGTTTACTGGCTATCATAAGCTATCTAGCAAACTATACATTTTTGTTACAATTGATTAATTGGTTCCCTTGCTGTCAGGTAAATAATCCCAGAACACTGTCCCTGCAAAAGAAATGATAATATTTACTAGAAAGAAACCTGCGATGATGGACAGAAATTGAGATGATGACCATCATTAGACWTCTTTCTGAAAGATAAATTTTCTTTGGCATGCTTTATAACATGCTAGTTKCTTTAGCTGTTGAGGGTGCTACAAGGTCCACAGTAGTCAGATATAAGAGCAAAAACATTACTCTATAGTAGTAGCTCAATACACAGAGGTTGGGGGTTTTTTGCTTGTGTATCGTGACTGAGGTGTAAGAGATCAATAATTAAAACTACTGAAGGAATGATTATTATGCAAATTTTTGCATAACAGTTGATTTTTTAAAAAAGAAACTTTCTAACTAAGCTTTTTAACAGAAGATTAACAAAGTGTTATCAAAAAAGTTCAATTAGCAGACACATCAAGTAATTCTGTGATACCCTTATTATCACTATTCAGTCCCTCAGATAAGTTAATCTCTTCTGTTTTACACAGYGCTGGGTGTTCATAATAACACCCTTGCTTTCAGTATGGCGTTAATAACAAGGAATCAATAGCATCTATTTTAACTGAATCAGTAGACTATATTCATTTACCACTAAACAACTTCATTGACTTCAGCCTCTGCAGCTGGGTTTTAATTCTGGTAGATGTGGATAAAACCAGCACTCCCACCAGCATGACTGGGTCCAACGCAAGCCCAGCACTCACACATTATCACACCGAGTCAGGTTTAACAGTAAAAGGTAATAAAATTCTCTCTGAAAGCAGCAGCTCATTTTGTGCTAACCTTCCCAACTTGGATGAAATTCACCCCCGAAAATGGCCACCAGATATCCAGTGCTACTGCAGAGCCTTTTTCCTCATGGATTTTTATATCTGTGTGTGTGCTGCCTACAATGCACATGTATTTAAATGGAAATTTTACAACCGAGAGGACAGAGTGAAGATGACTTAATTGCATTTCCAGAAGGGCAAACTTCTGTTCTACAGCAGCTATATCGCCTTTGCACAGATTTAAAAAATACACCATATTCCAGATTCTAGTTCAGTACTGCATCGCAGTTGATTCTCCACTTATTCTTCTATAAAATGAGTTGTTCTTTGCTGTGCTTAGCATACTTAATCCTTATTTGATATGTCATTATTGTTATCCTTCTAAATCCAGAGACAGCCGTTGCATGTCAAGGCCTCACAATGATACCTTCAGCTTCACACAATTAAAGTCAGCAGTACTTATCTAAATACTGACTGCTAAAAGGGAGAATCACCTTTGGTYTGTTGCTTTCCACTTCAGGATTTCCTTTGGGGCGTTTTATTTAAATCTGCAGGGGAACAGCTCAGCCTGTGTAGGGTCATAGCACTGTTGACCTCTTGATTGAGGGCAGGAATAGTAGAGAAAGTTCTCTGTAGGTCTGGGAGAAAGGGAGTTCTTCAGCAGAAAGATTAGCCCTTTGTCCTCTCTCCTTTAATTCTTTGGCTCGAAAGCTTATGTTATATCTCCAGCTGGCTAAAAAAAAAAGTGTGACAGTTAGGACTTGGTGTACAGGAACAGTAACGGCCTTAGAAACGCAGTTTTGTGCTGGTGAGCTGAGACACTAAATTCAAGCTGGCTGGTCACAAGCTATCTTTGAGTTATTCATGCTAATGATCTTCTTACTGAGATTGCCTGGGTTTTTTTGCCTCTTGGTTGTTAACTAGCCGTGAGTTGCAGCCACATGTGTGTTGAAGCAAACCTAGGCAGCGCTCAGTTTGGAGCAGGCTTGGGGCTGGCAACCCCAGAGAGAGAAAACAAATATCTGAAGCCTTTAGGATTTGGGTGCTATACTCTGGGCTCTGGGAGTGCATGCACCTTTCTTTGCTTCACATGTGTTATGAGTTCTCTAAAGGTAAATATAAGGTGTCCCTTTAAATGTAAAAGAGGTTATCTTTCTTCCAAAGCCTGCTGAGCAGGGCTTGTTCTTCCCTTTTAAATTCAGCTGGAGAGAAGCTGAATTTTCTAGGCATAGCCCTCACCGCTCAGTGGGAGACTTTTGTTCATCCCACATTTCCTTTCCAATAAATCTATTAATTCAGGCATGGGGAAGGAGCGAGACATCAGCCTGTATTCCAACTCCTACTGTACAGCTATACTTTCAACGTATTCTGGACCACAGACAAAAGGACTTTCTCCTGGCAGGATGGTCTCAAAGGGGTCCAGTCCCTTCTCTTAGGGCAACTGTATTTTGTCCAGGTTCAAGTGCTTCAGAGCAAAACTGCAGGAAAAAGAATTTTCCAGGGTCAAAAGTGTTATCAGCCACCTACCTGGCATTTTTTTTTTAGCTTTACTTTCCTCTTCTAAATAGTATGAATATATGTCAAAAAACAAGCAGTTTATTTTCCAGAGTGCCCAGCTCATATCAGCTCCTGAAAAATCAACAGTAACTTAAAGGACTTATCCTTCCAAATCACRATTTATGAAATACAGACATTTCAGTTGTAAAAGTTTGGATGTTAAACATATATTTAAAATACACTCTGTGGAACACATTCACTGAGTTTATATATTCAGAATATATAAGGGGATTGCATATATTTAATTTCTTTCTTGCAGTGAACTGCATTATTCACTACTCAGGGTTAATTACAGACTTGTATCGACTGATCAGGCCCTGTAATATAACATATTTTGTATTCTGGATACAAAACCTTAAAAGTGGCGACAGCTTTCAGTGCATCTGTGAGATCATCTGATATAAAGAAATAGTCTGATACAGCAAGAGGAAAGCTGTTAAAAGCAGCAATGTCAAGGTAAATTTTCAGCTGAAGAAGACTTGAAACTGCATCATTAAGCCTAATTCATGAGATTCTAATGAAGTTAAATATCATTTTTAGGGCACAGTGCTAGTATACCAATTGGAAGGGTGAGGAGAGAAGGGGAAGAGGTCAGGAAAAGGAATGATGTAGATCTACCAACATGACCATGCTCTTCTCTAGGTTATGYTGGTGGGATGGATAAAGCAGGAGGGCAGAAGCTACAGTGTCCCTGATCCAATTAAATCTTCCCTTTATGTTTGTTTTAGTGAAGTGATGTATTAAACCTATGCACTGATACAAACTGATAAYTGAAAACTAATACAAACATCTCAGTCTTGAAGCAAATCTTTCTGTTTTTCAAAATTCCGTTCATTTATTTTAACATCTATGCCCGAATACAGGGCAGAAGCTAGAGACAGCTAAGTGCACTCTGCATACTTGTGATTCGAGTGCACAAAACTTCATCAACATATCTTTTTTATTCTCATAACCATCCCCTTTGGTTTTAAGACTTCATTTTAACATTGTCTTCCTAACCACCTTGCAATTTCTAAGCATCAGAAGCAACAGGAAGGCTAGAAGCTTTGATCTTTGAAATGAATTTAAAACAGGATGAATTTAGATGTCCCTCTCTGCCCATGGAACTTTCAGTTCTTCACTTTATTTGTTTTGATTTTTTTTTTCTAGTACATTAAATTGAGCTACGAAAGGCATTAGGAAGAATCCTTGTTCTATCGCATACAAAATATTTATAAACTCCAGGCAAGAAGGGCTAGAGTTGGCAGTGACCTACTCAGTGTATTGTACAACACCTAACGTAGGCTTGTCCAGCCTGAGGTGTCGATTTGGCTAATTTCCCGTTGTTTTAAACATTCATTTGAGTTGACAGTGCAGATTAATGTCCTGGTTTTGGTAGGTTCTGATATGCAGCAGAAAAAATATGTGCAATCAATATAGCTTATAAATATTGAAGTACTACCCATATGAAACAACAGAAAGCACCAGAAGAATAAGAACAAGAGGAGAAAGAAGCTTGTCAGTATCTATACCTGAATAGCTTACAGCCTCATCTACTTTTGCTCTTATGGTGGCACAAACTCAGTTCTGGGAGGTTGAAGCCCTGCATGGCTCAGCACAGCCCATCTGGAGCACACAAGATAGGCATGCTAACATGGGTACAATACAGGATGTATGCTAGGATGTGATGGGGAGATGTCCACACTGTCAAGTCTGGAACAAGCACTAATACAATGATGCCAGGATGCTCCATCCATCCTTCCAGGTTTTCTGTTAGCCAGGACCCTACTCTGGTCCTCGTGACCACGAAGGCAGATGTGACTTGTGTGGTATGGTCAGAAAAAAAGGTTTGGTTTACTGTCCTAATTTAGACTGCTGTGATCAAGCGCTGGGCTGCCTGACAGGAGCCCCAGACCCTGTTCGTGTAATTTTCATATCTTGTTATAGCCTTTTCTCCTCTTTCTTGGGCTTCCGCTTCTCTGCCCTTGTTCCTCCATTCCTCTACTCCTGTCTCCTCCCAAATAAACAGCCTACTCTAATTATTTTTTGCCACATCCATAACCAAATCTGTTTTTTCTGATATGGTTACCTAAGCAATCTGACCTTACATGGTTGGTTACCCAAGTACTATTGATCTTGCAAGATTTTACTCCCCAAAGGGTCCCCAGTACTCTCCTCCAATAATTTGTGAAAATCAGCCATTTCTCCCATAACTTCCCCTCAACCATATCTGAAACCCAGYCATCCCTCCCGATCCTGTCTGTAACTTTTGTCATCTTCTCATATGGTTATCTACCATGTCTGCGATTTCTCTCGTCAAACCCGGTAGTTTTCCATGTCCTGCTCAGTCAGCTTAACCTCAAGTCAGAGCTAGTCATTTGCTCACAGCCTTGACAATCCATAGAAAGAAAGAGAAGCAAAACAAGTCATTGCTGATGAGACATGAGATCTACAACTCTCTGGGAACCAGTCCAAGYGCTGGCTCTGTTACTGTTCTCTAASCTTATAAGCACCGTCTACTTTGTCCCTTACAAATCCAGCCRTACCATGTTACCTTCAACTTGTTTTTCTTGCCCTTTCTGTCAAAAACGYGTCTCAAGCAGTCACTCAAGTGCCAAAAGACCAGCCCATGCAGCCATTTCCATGCTTCTCTTTGGGGAGCATTTGCTAATATTCCCACAGTGAATATGACAACCTCTACTGTTAGCCTGGAAAGAAAAGCAAAACCTCCTACTTTTAAGAGTACTGTCTAATATGGAAGTCAACGCATAAACTTAAGTTCAGTGCATAATCATAAACTCAAGGCTTGCACACAAAATTCTTGGAAACTCTGAAATTGATGATGGATTTTTTTTCCTATACTTTATGTATGAAATATGAAAAAGTCTCTGGTCTTTTTCTGAAAGAGTAAAGAAAAGATAATGACTTGTTATTGGCTCTAAAAAATGATTTCTGTCSCACTGCTGAGAACTGCCAATCATCCACTTGAAAAACTCACCCCTGAGAAACTGCCTTTGAGCCACAGGTTTACCTAGCAGACAGTACATTGCTCGAAGGTGTTGAAGCTGCCCTYGATGCAAGATGTAGGTCTGGTGTAACTCAGGAGCGAAGAGGTTAGCTGAAACAGAGAGCTTTGCCCGGGCAGAACTAACCAAAAGAGCTCTCACAGCTCATGTCGTGCCTCGGACCAAACTCGACCACCCCAGTCTCAGACATCAGAYGCCTTAAAATAGAGGTTTAGGCATTATATCAAAGCTTTGTCTGACTGTYTCATCAAATTTACTTCAGCTTATATAGATTTCGGTCACTGTTGGTGCAGGTAAACAAATGCAGCAGAAATTTTATTTCTCAGATGAGTATATTGAAACTGTAAACTAAAGTCTGCTATTTTGTTCTTTGCATACTGTCATTTTTTCAGGAATGATTTCTTTAGGTTTATATGGAATTGAAAAATATCAAATAATACATTTCCTGAAGTTATTCTACCCTTCTCCGTTAGGAGTAAGCAGTAATTGCACTACCAGCAAACTTCCAAGGGATTGATGCCAACAATTTAAGCAGTTGTATTTTTACATTTTGTTTAATAAAATTGCTTTTATGTAAAGGTCTGCTATTAAATATTTGATAGCTTCACACAAAAACAAATCTCTGGTATGGAAAGGCAATTACAATTTGAAGAATTATTCCTATAAACTTTAATGTTTTTCAATTTCAATCTATTGTAAGCCACGAATCTCACTATAGCAGTCACATTCAATGTTTCAACATAAAAAAGAGTAATGGAATAAAAAATATTGTGCAATATATGGAATTTAATGACTGAAAGGCAAAAAAAAAAGAATCTCTCTCACTCTCTTTAGCCATTGCTACCTTTAGTCTAATTGGCTGCCAAGAAAAATATCTCCAGAACTACCCTTAAGCCCAAATAATTGTGCATCTAGTTGCATAACTTGTTAATAGAAGGTGAATATCTAAAAGCTTTCTTATGTCTTAGCCTTGTAGCTAATTCATCTTGCCACTGCTATGCCCGGATTTATCTAAACTCTCTCCCTAGACCCTAAAAAGAGGCATTTCCAGAAGGTGATTTAGCCTGTCTCTCACTTTTGGTGTTAGAGAGCTTGGTAAACACAGCTCTGTTTCACTTCTGGGCAGCTACGATTAAGGGAAGCCTGTTCCTGGGTAACTTACCTCTAAGAGAATTAGGTTTTCTGTGGATTTTGACAGGGTTCATGTTACTCCAGTCTAATACAGAAGGTCCTTGCGCTGAGATAAGGTGGTTCAGTTAAATCAGTGTGAAAGAGGGCTGCCAGCCAACTTCACGATGCTCTGGAAACCCAGATGGTCTCTAGCTGCTTTGCACCGCTCCCAAGCTGCAAAATAACCATCTTGGAAGCGCTGCGGGCCAAAGGTCATCTTAACATACCCATAGGTCTTAATCTATTGTGCAAGGTATTAAAGCACTACTACAAAATGAATTACATCCCACTGACATACGGTGAACCCACGCTCACCAGCTGCACGTAGACCACTGTCAGATTTAAAGCTTTGGCAGTAGGTGCTGAGCCAAGATAATCCTCCTAGGCCATTTTTTCAGAAAGATCCTGCTCAAAAAGGAGTACCTAAAGACAATTCTCAAAAATATATTAATGATGTTATTTAAGAGTTAAAGCTAAGTGACTGTTTCAAGTTATAGGGTGCTCCACATCCATCCAATGACGGATTATGATCGGCTCTAAGCCCCAATCCAAACCCRCCCAATTATAAAGCTTCACCTTTAMATCAGTAAAAAGGAAGAAAGAAATAACAAAACTGAGGACCTCCCTGATTTCAGTGATCATGAAACTGCTAATGTGCTGTAATTCACAGAGTACTTAATCATACGCTTATTTTTAAGCTTGTAGACTGGCACACTGATTTCAATGGAAGATGCATTTTATTAAGTACTCCAACCTAAGTGCTTTGCTGCCTCCCAGCTTAATGTAAATGCCTCTTGAAATGACTGTCAACATATTTATGCAAGAGAAATTAATGACTATAAAAAATTGAAAGTGAACCTAAATCAGTTATATTAACTTTGACGTTTTCAGGATGCCAGAATAGGATTTAGTGTGAACAAGAACACTTTTCCCTCCGGTGGCTTAGAATTCTTCTTTAAGCACAAGAAGACAGGGATATGAACATTTTAAATTAATACTTACCAATTCTCACTTTGAAATCAAAATCTTTATCTACTGAAAGATAGGGGAATCAAAAATCTAAAACAATAAAATGAAATTATTCCGGAGCTTTTTTTTTTTTTTTTTTTTTTTTTTACGATCTGGAGCATCAGAACAACTTTCTTTAGATTATATCATTATTCTAATCAGATTTTTTTATCATATATTTTCCAAAGAATATACTGTACAATCATTTAACAGTTCAAAATGGAGTCTTCTTTATACAGATGTCTTCTGGGACAGGTTCACATAACTCCTAGCCCTAATCACCGTGACTGAAAATCACATGCAGCTCCTCAACCACTTCTRTCCCTCAGTTTATCTCCTTCCTCCTTTCGTGTTATCTCCAAGTCCACTGGCTCCTCTTCAAACCACTTCTTGTTTCAAACTTAGTCTTGTCCTTAYGCAAGACAGATTGTCATCAGACTCTTGGTTTCCCTGCTTGGTTTGATGTCTAAACCTTATTTGCAGATGAACAAGTATCTTCTGAATCATGATAATTAGCTATCAAAAAAAAAAATCAAAGGGAGCATGTATAAGCATTTCTGTAAGCACCATTTACACTCCTGCTGTTCAGGCATCATCTAGTCAGTAAAGTTCCTATTTCTTATGTATTCAGGTTAAATACTGAACTTCAGTCTTTTGGGACACCTACTGTTTGGTTGCTATGACCATACAGCAAAACAGACCAGTTCTTTTGGAGCCAAAGAGGAGAAATTATATTATGTTCTTTTTATCTGACTGTGGTGGATTTTGGATTAACTGTCCATTTTAGTTAAGTTTGGGCTAGTAAATATTTTCAAAAAGTTAATTTGTCTAAGGAGGCCAAATTATTTCCAAATATTTGAGAGGAAGTGCAGAGGAAATTTTGGAAATAGCATATTAAAAATGCCAAAGTGCTTCATGTTGTCACTGTAAAAAAAATTAGAAATTTCAATTTAATTTAACACTTTAAAGTAAGGGTTAACAAAACCTGGAAATTGAAATAAAACATTTCTTCAGGCTGAAAACCAGCTTCTGGTTTATCATTAATTAACCTGGGGATGCTTGTTGTAAGCAATCCCTTTCCGCTGTCCTCAGTTCCCACAGAAATTTTCCTTTGCATTCCGTATTTCCTTTTTTTAMGTCGAGAAAGCCATGCTCCGAGTTCTGCCACCGAATACAAACCAGGAAAGCAGGTGCGGATGAGACAAGGAAGTAGGCGACTGCTTTGTGTAATACCCGTAAAAGAAGGCCTGGTTTGGAGAGTGTTACAGGTAAAAGAGCTTCCCGAAAATCTCGGAGCGGTGATTTTACCACCCGAGGGTCCCCCACGGCTGCCCAAATCGCGCAGCACGTGTTTGCTCGCCCCACAAATGCAGCTCGAGTTCTTCCTTTCTGGACCACGCTAAGCTGAGGCTAAAACCAGTGTTAAAGTAACGGCGGAGCTGATGATTGACTCTGTATCGCTTCTCCAAACAAGTAAGCAAATGATCTTCCTTGGGCAAGCAGAGACCCTGCACAGCTTTCTCGCCGAGCTGCCTGTGGCTGCCTGAACCCTGCCGATGCCCGGTCTGCCCTTCTGCTCGAACTCAGCTAAGCTGCAGGCCTAGGAATGGACTTAGGTCAACGCACGCTCCTGAATTCTGGGCTCTAATTTTCCAAAAYAGAAAACCATATCTGACCGCAGTCCAGACAGTAATGGGAAGAGACATAGCTTACGCGCTCTTAAAAATTGGAGTTTGGATGCCAAATTATTTATTTTCTGTMACAGTAGTAAATTCTGGTTTTGAAGACTTACAATCTTATATTTACCTGCTTAGAGAGATTATGGCTCTAACAAGGAAATAGCCTGAGATTTGTGTCCCTTTTGATTGGCTTGAGTTTCATAACTTTCACAAACACCTCCGCTATTTTAAAAAACTGAAATTTTCAGTCACATTGTATGAGAGATATTATTYTGACCTAGGGATCAATCTTGTGGGTTATAGAATTTAGCATGGCYGAGGGAAGCAGATAGATGTATATAACGGGTAATTTTAACTTTATTACTCTTGGGCTGCAGTAATGCAATTTACCTTTTTAAAATTTGATCTACATTTGTCTTCCCAATGGAACGATAATCACAATCTATTCTGTACACAGTTACCACTATATATATGCTAAGTTTCTATGAAAGCGGGTCTGCACTCCCTGGGTCATACTGCCAGCAGTCAAAAAAAAAGGGGGGGGGAAGAAAAAAGAAAAAAAAAAAGCTATTTCAGCAGCCTGAAATCGTATGAAGGATAGGGATAAAAGTGTAATAAAATAGTTAAGGTGGTTTCAGTTGTCAGATTCTCTGGGGAAAAATAATCTCACATTCACCTTAAAACTGTATTTGCATTCATAAATGCTTACCACAATTCATTACAGATCCAACTGAATTTAGAAATAAAATGTGATTAGTTTGCAAATGAGTCCCTGAAGAGCGTCTGAGTTCCCGGGGTAGAACGCTTTTCACCCATTAAACTATTAAAAGGGAGTCTTGCACATCCAGAAAATATTGACGATCAAGGGAGACACAAAACCTCAGCAGCTCCGCTTGGTAGGGTTGTTTGCATGCTTTTATAGGAAGCTGTGGTCATCTCTAGGAGGCCGTTGGCCAGGACCGTGGTGCAGTGGCCGCTGCAGGCTTTGAACCGGGGACCTCCGCAGCAGGAGACCCTTTGCATTTATTGCACTAAACAGCCTCCGGTTTAGTGGTGCTCTTCATTCTCCCTCTCTGCGGGTGACCCAGAAACACCTGTGCGGTTTAGCTATAAGCAGAACACAGGGCTTTGTTAATGGATTGAGTTTAGCTAATTAAATAACGATTTTCGTATTGTGGCCAAGCGCGACTGGGTGATAAGTCTCGTAACGTTGTTCACGCATAGCATCAGCTAAGAGCAGGAGCCGGTTCTGCGTCAGCCATTCAGCCTGTCGTCACGGTAGTATTTAAACAGATCTTTTATTAAAAAATGTTGTTGTTTATATGCAGCCTTCTGCAGCTTTAATCTCAAGTGCTAGTCTCAGCTATAGCATTTTGTAGCATTCAGTGGAATTGCATAAAAAAAATCAATAAAAACTGGCATGATGTGATACATGTGGTGTTTAGTAAACAAAGTAGATGGGGTTGACCTGATTGAAAGCTGTGATCAGCACAAAACACACTGAATACAAAATGTGGTGTTAACGTAAAGCAGAACTGGGCTCCATGTACATTCGTTTATCCAGTGACATTGGAAAGGCATTCACTTTTTTTTTTTTTTTTTTTAATTTACATCTCCCAATCTTAGGTGTCAGCCTCAGTATCCGTCTCTTCATGAAGCTTTCACATTTGTTTCCATGTCTGAAAAATGAAAATAGAAGTCAAATTCATTCACATTCTGAGATCATAGCAGACATTATTGGTTTGCTCAAAAATTATTGGATTCAGTTGACTGCTCTTGCAGTCTTGCTCTTTCAGTTTAGAAATTCCCTAAAGAGAAAAAAGAGGATGAGAGAACAGACTTAAAAAGGTTTATAAATTGGAGGTGGGCTTTCAGCTGATTTTGGATGGAAGAGCATTAYGGAAACAAATTCTGTTAAGTAACCTTGTCAGCTGTGGATGCTAAAACGAAATATCTGGCAGGTTTGTTTCAATCTTTTTTTTTTTCTTTCCTTCTTGCTTTCTCTCTATCTGTTCATCTTCCTGCCCCTGTCTCTCCCATTCTCTCTCTAAGTAAAGAAAAAATATGGAATGTAGGCACGGATGAGAGCAAATCTTTGGCACAAGAAACACTTCTTGGTTAATTAAGTTTCTAACTTTGTTCCTTTGTATTAAATTCTAATTCTTCTCACTTAGGACAAAACAACCGCAGAAAGGTAAATGACAGTGCAACTCCTGCTTGCACAGGTCTGYAACCTAGCATTTAGAAGTCTTTTTATTTCCCACCCAAAGCTGCAGTGTTGAGTGGTTGTCCTACGCTGTGAGAACACCACTTCGTCCTCTCCCATATGGGACTGACGGGTTTAATGCTAATGAGGTGTCTAGCAAAGGAGATTACCTCACGTTTACACAGAGAGATATGTATTCTTATATCAATTTAGCTAACCTGACTTCCACTTTTGGCATCCCTTTGGCTATTTAACTTCTATTCTTCAATGAATTATTAACTAGGTCAGAATACTAACCAACTCTCCAAGGCACTTGCTAAGAAATGATGTTTTAGCTTATATGTTTTTGCTTTGTCTGGGACATTGTCACTTACCATGAAGGTAAGATGAAGTGTATCTGAGGAATATAGGCTAAATTATTCTTTAATAACATGGCTGAATATCAGCCCATTTTGATTTTTTTTCTGTTCTTTTTTTTTCTTTTCTACTGAAAAGGAAACAAAACAGAAGAAAACAAAACAAAACTCCCTTGCACTCTAGAGCTTATATCCAAATAATTTTTTAACCTACATGCTGGTGATACATGTAGGAAATAATATATCAATAGACATGTTTTCTTCTAAACCTCCAAGACAACTGTAGAGAAATAAAGCTAGGTTCTTGGGCAGATTCAAAGGAGGACTCAGGTGAATTGGAGGGGTGATCTGGGCAAATATAAAAAGTCTGTGATCCAGAAACTCCCTGGAGATAGTAAACTCCATATTGTCTGAGTGATGGTTTTATTCCATGTGCATGAAGTGCCTTAGTCTTATAAGTACTAAATTTCCCATAAAAGATTTTTAGATCTTTGTTAAGAAAAAGATTTTAAAGCATATATATAAAACTAGAGGCTTTGATTTAAGTAAAATGTATTTAATTATTCCAAGTGGAAAAAAATATATTTTTATTACCAAGATAATAAAACTAAAGACGCAATACTTTCTCTTAGCAATAAAAATTCTGTCTTCCAACACAGCACTGCAGACCCCAAGGACCATAGCAAATGAAATTTGGAAGACTCTACTGTTGACGTAATACAATATTAAAAGATGGAGAGACATGATAAAACTTATGAAAATGTTTCATAATCCAGGAGGGGAAACTTCTGTCAGGGTYTAAATTCCATAAGTGCAAGTGGAGGATATCAGAAATGAAAGTAGACTAGGAGGAAGCAGGGCAAAAGCTAGATAACACAGGACCTGACCTATTGCTGCTGTCAGTGAGAAACTTTATGCCATGGACAAGTCTTTTCATCTGTCTTTCTTTTTTCTGTTTTTGGCTATTCAGATGGTTTGTTCTTTCCAATTCATTAGCTAAGAGGTATTAGAATTCAATATAAGATGCAATGGCAYTGAATCAACTCCCCCCATTTCTACATCACCCGTGGTTTTCTGGGTCATCCAGAATGACAGTGAGGGATCATCATGTTCAGTCTGAAAGATCTAGAAGGGAAGAAAGGCCTATTGACTTCATCCATCCGGCAGCTCACAGACTGGATGTTATCTGCAGGTTGCTTCTACTTGGAATTAGAAAATGGAAGTGTCACTAATCAGGTCAGAAAAACAGAAGACAGATTCATTAAAAGTTAAAGYGATAGGATGGAGCTAACAGAAAACAAGGACAGAATTCATGTTGTCAGACATTATCTTATGAGACATAGGAGGTTTTAACAAACAGCCTATGTTAAGATATTCTTCCAACATCTATTTTTATCTGCACTTTTGAAATCAAATACTATTAAGTTTTCATGAATCTTAGGACATGTGTTATGTTCTGTCAGGAACTGTTGCATAGCAAATGGTGTGTAAAAACAATAAGAAATATGTGGACAGGAAWATTTGCGTGTTTTAATACATCACAATTTGTTAACTTATAAAGAGGTATTTTTTGATCCTCTCTCTGGAGGCAACTTGCAGTAGTTTTCCAACTTCAATAAGATCAATGTCAAAATTCTCCTTGCTTATGGAGGGATGAAGATGGATCTTTACKGGACAGTGTTTCACCAGTTATTTAGAAATATATATGAAAATTATATCTGAAAGCTGAGTATGCTTAGAACAGCATTATTTGGGAAATAAAAAARGGAATTCAGTTTAGCTACCCTGGTCATGCAAGGCTTCTGCAAGGCTTCATCTTTGATCAAGTTRCCTTCGCGAAAAAGGTTTCAGTTAAAGTCTAGAAACTGATAATTGTGCTAGAATAGGGATCCATCTCAAATCGTTATGGGGAACCAAAACAAGAACCTATCTATTAAGTGTGCTATAAAAAAATCTCAAACATGACTTCAGATTAYTAAGTAGCACAAAGTTCAGTATTGTGTCATATCTGAAAAGCTCAGCTACTTAAAACAGTACTGAAAATAGTTTTGACCTCATGAAACATACTGCCCACAATACTTCAGGCTCACTCCTCAGACTTATTTCTGACTCTTTTGTCATTGTTTCTGCAAGTAAGAATTTCAAATTCAAACATGTTTCCACTGGAAATGTTTGTTCCCTATACCTGAACCTAATTTCAGGAAAAATTAGTTTTCACAGTTATTTTGGTTTTTCACTTGAGGGAGCTACCGTTGAAGCCCCTGTTTTGACATTTCAGCAATGAAACTTGTTTTCTTCTGTATCACGAAGTTAATTTATTTTCTATGCAGAACATGAAAAGAGAGGAAAAACTGGTAAATTATCAAATGCTTTTGCTACCTGACCTGTCCACTTTTTAAAAAGCACTTTGAAATCTTAAGTGGACATGATATGGAAAAACAACTTCCTTCCCAGTCCTACTTATTCACACTCTGCTGCTGCTTCTAGTGATTGGCATCTTGTCACTGGTTTGGACCAGGATGATGACTCCGTTTTAGTTGCTAGGCCAGTAGAAGTCCAGTCAGGTAAAACACAAAATCAAAGACAACTTACCTGATCCTCAGCTAATTTGCCAGTTCCATGTGCTTCACCCACAGGTTTTATTAACAAGACCAGGACCCATTCCCTGTCCCYTGAGCCAAGCGAGACAGTTTGGATTGCATTGATGCAGCTGAACTACCTTCAACAACGTATTATCCATGCTCTTTATCAGGAATAATTTTTTTGTGCTCTCTCCCAAGGGATTGTATGAGAGAGTGATAGTTGGCAAAATCAGACTGCCAGAGAGTGTGCTTACCTGTTGAACAGTCCTAAAAATCATGGCCTAAAGCTGGAKTTTGAACACCTGGCTCAGGAGCATTGGTACTGTTGCAAAAGCACCCTTTTTCCAGCCATCTAAAACACTAGAAAAGAAAAACGTGGCTTAAAACTGTTTCTTCCCTCACCTACGTCAAGTGTAAATTCAGCTAAGCCAGATGATTCATYCAGAACCCTTCTCCAACATTAAAACAATAAAATTACACCAGTGGGACCATTCATGTACTAAAAATCTCATTAGTAAATAGACATAGTGCTTTTCTGGATGGAGTATCTAACTTTACCATATTATAGTAAAAGACTGGATCTACATTAGCTTAAATAAAATATCAGACAAGGGAAAACAAATTGACTAATCTGATTTACTAGATCCTCAGATCCATCCTTGTTTGGTTTGCAAAACACTGCTGTTCTCTTCTTCCATGAGCAAATTGCATAGAAACACACCTGTGAGTCCGAGTGCATCTTCATACCCTTCTGCCAACAGCATGAGAAGAAATCCGTTATCCTTTGTGTAAAAGCAAGTCAACTCATGCAGTCAAGAAAAGTTTTGCAGTCAAATGCAGTAATATGATTGCAAGAAAGTAGCTTGAAGCATTCCTTGGAAAATCTAAAAGAAAATAGAAAAGAGAGACAAGATAAAGCAGAAGATGAAGATTCCAGTTTCCCCTTACTATGAAGCATTACATGATAATAAATCAAAAAGAGGTAGGAATGAGGAGGACTATAACGYATTAGAAAATATGTATCAGTATGCYGACATTTTTACTAGGGAAAGGAATACAACAGGATAGAGGTATACATCAAGTTATAAGAGTACAAACATTTTCATAGTATCACACTACTGTCATCCAGCTCACCATGAGASCGGAGATACTAGGAAATTAAACAGACAATTAAAATTCACAAAGAGTAATAATGAGCTACCTTCATCATCTGGCAAGGTTAAAAAAGATATTTTCAGCATATTTTTACTACCTGAGACAAATAAGAAACATGGCTTGTCATGTTTTCATGTGCAATATTTCTTTTTTATTCTTCAGTGAAAAATTACAATCCATCAAGCTTGACATAAAATATTTGGACTGGATTTTTTAATGCAGATTTCTGGAAAAACAAACATGTCAAACATCTTTTCTTCTTCAGCAAATTTTTAGGCTGATAATTCAGCTTTCATCTGACACTAGAACAGAAAAAAGTTTCAGGTTTCCTGACAAAGCTCTCAAATATTTTCAACAGCTGCAAGGAGAGGGGAAAAAATACAGCAGCAAGAAACTGATGTAAGAAATGGAAAAGAAAAACATGTAGGTGCACAGTACATATTACATAATGTCTTTGTARGAGTCGTAGAATTGTATCGAACCCCCTGTGATAAAACAACTTGGAGCTTACTAGGAGGGAGATCTACATAGCATGTGACATCTACCGGGAGGCAAGGATGACTGACCCAGATTGCTGCATTCCTCCTGCTGATTTGCTCCATGCAAGAGAGAACGTGCTCTTTGCTGAGCACCTACAGAACAAAATAAATAATAGAAAAGAAGATACTAATAAACAGTCAGAATGGATAAATAATGTATGAGCTGTTCCATGGAAGAGATGCTCTTTCTTAAGCATGTACTGAGTCTTCGGTGCTGATGTTTCCTTTGCCCGGATATCATAGGCGTGAAGTTTCAACTTAGTTGATACRTTGCTGTTTTCTGCTTAGCCTCAGACTACTTTAAAAGTTTGCTTTTGAGGCATAAGTTCCTACCCCTGTACCTCATCTACACAAATAGTACAAGCAAATGTATCCTGTAAAGGAAACAAAATCAGTTTCTCATCTATRTCTGTTAGATCTGAATGTGATGATGAAGGTGTGAAAAAATGGTTCCCATGCGAGACCACATTTGTGACTTAAAAAAAAAAAAATTAGATGTTCTAAAACGTGGAAAAAAGCCTGGCACACATGCAGTGTACAGAGCAGGCAATTATCAGCTCAAATCTCTTTCAGTCCTTCTTTGGGAACACTGAAGCTTTCATCTTTCTATTATCTGGAGCTGCAAGGCCATAAGGCTAGATCCAGAAATGCATGTAGGCCCCACATAACTTCYCATGAAAGCATCTACATCTGTCATTTTGGTCTTCATAATCCTTGTGTTACTCTGGACCAACACAGGAGGTTTCTGAAGTTCGAAAGTGCCTGGGTTTCATTCAGCATATTTCCATGCAATGGGGTTCTCCACTTCTAGCTCAGACCTGACTAACTCATAGCGATACTGAACAGCTAAATGTTCAAAAGCCATCACAATTCACTGTCGAGAAGTACTTCTTCAAGTTGTCTCATGTGTTTGGATAGAATTTGCCTTGTATCTTTAGGAAACTTAATCAAGGCAGTAACTAGGTAGGAACTAAAAAGCTTTCTGAAATCTAAAAAACTTTTTGAAATCCCCGCTGTGGACTCTTCAGCTCTCTTGAGTGTCTACAACGATAATACTTCCTTGCCTCCTTGATGGCATTAGCGTGGTTTTATTGACGTTTAGCAAAGCAATCAGAATAGATAAACTATGTAAATTGCTAGCTAAGTACAACAGGATAGTATCTCAAGATCAAAACCAAGAGTATGTCRTTAATTTGTCTTATCTGAATATGAAAAAAATGAAAAACCTAACGATGGTGGTATAAGTTAGCTTTGTCTTTATTTGAGCAACACTGATTTACATGGGTGGGTCCTCTTGCCTTGTAAGAGATCGCGAAGAATACCTTACACATCTCACTCAGATAACAAAAAGTGCTTCCCCCCCCTACACCCCTTTAGCAGGCAGGGGGAATCTTCTGCGTGGTCCTGTGCACTGCAATGGTGAACACGCCTGTTMTTTGCACAGCAAAGCGTACCTCAAAAGGGAGCAGGTCGTTCGGTGTATCGGCTTGGCTATTCTGATGGACATCATCTGTCTCAATCTTTACACTGCTAAGAGRTAAAGACCGGCTTTGCTGTGACCTTTCCCTCTTGTTTTTCCTCTAATCTATGATGGTTGTGCTGCTACATGCGGCTTTGCATGTTTCTTTCATGCCACCAGTTCTCTTTCAACAGTTTCTTCTAACACTCTGTGCTCTTATTTCTACGCTGACACGCTTCTTTACACAAACATCCCTCAGCTCTGCAGCTGCCAGTATCAGAAAGGGGGAAAAAAACACCTTCCAAAATACCAAAGATACCAAGTTCATTTCTTCCCCTTCCTGCTGGGAATAATACTGTGTTTCTCTTCTACTCTTGATGCTCACACAGGGTATCACTCACAGCATTTGCAAGACGTTTCCTCTTTAAAAGGAAACAGCACTCAAGAATGACGCATTGTCTTTAATAGCAAAAGGCGTAACAAGTGATAGAGTGACTGGAAGTGTCTTCCATTAATGTTCAAACTAAAAATAAAGCGTATTTCTTTGGAGTGAAAGTAATTAATCATGGGAACAACTTACTGGAGTTCTCCAACACTGATCTTTGTGAAAATTGAAGCTAGCAAAATATGTAAGTATATGCAGAAGCATATGTACAYGCAATGTATGTGTAGGTGTATATTGGAAAGATAAAAACTTGAGTGAAGAATTATATTTTGGAAAGTCTTAGACTTTTCTTATGAAAGGAASACAGACTAAAGCTTAATATTCAGCCCACATTCCATGGACCATGGCTTCTAGTTAGGAATCTGCTAGAGGTAAATAAGAAAAATTCTTTATATCTGGTTTTAAATATGCTGCAAGGAGAACTTTATGGAAAATATGCACTGGCTTTGCAAATCATGATGCTGAAAAACCCTGAGAGTACTTACTGGCAATGATTCCTCCTCAGAAATCAAAGGCCAAATAGACTGGAATTTGCATGGGTGCAACTTTCCATTTTAAATAAGCCCTTTGACTCTCCTAATCCCAGGTAGTTATCACAGATTTATTTTCTAGCCCTAGACAAGTGGACTCTGCATCCAGCCACTAACAGTTATTGTACCTCTTCTATTTATTTTGTATGGAAGAGGTGTCTGATGCTCTTTATTTATACACTGGAAATTCAATTGAAGTGACATTCAGAYGAGATTCTTCAGCTTGCTCTTTACTGCGTGTGTGTCCAGGGATTAGAGGAAGCTCAAGACTTTTGTTCTGTGGGAAACATTGACATTTTGAAATTTTTCATTCTGGATGAGAAATATAAACTGTTGTTTACTTTTGTCCTTAATGGAGTTCTTGTTCCCTCTTAGCCTACTCACCCAGGTGAAGACTTGTTAAAAAATAAGTTGTTCAAAAGTACTGTTTACTTTCCAGTGTAATTTATATTCTACCTAAGGTGTATATGACACTGTGTGTGCATAGCAATCAATCTATCTTTAGAAATTAGTAACATAGTTGATAACAACAGAGATAAAATATTTAATTTTTAGAGACTATTTAGTTATGACCATTGGACCTTTGGCTACCAGGCCTTAGGTTGGAGTCAGGATTAGAAACAAGAGACAATAATCATAAACAYTATTTACCAAAGTCAACAAGTTGGGCAGTGAAGTTTCTCAGCGTGGGTTCAAAAGGTCCGTGAGAAGTTTCCAATACCAAATACTGAATTACATGCATCCCAGTGTGAGTCTAGCTGAAGAYTCAGTAATCATAGCTTATATACAAACATTACAAGTCCTCAAGAAGAGCCTTCAGGCCCTTACATTTGTTTTTGCAATAACTTAAAGACTTTTCTGGATGATTGTGTTGGCATTGTCTGTAAAACTTTCATTTTTGAGTGCTGGAAAAAATCCATGCTTTTCTAGGACAGTATCATATTGCAAGTTTTCTATAGGAATTCAATTGTTTGCAAAGAAATTCCCCTCTCCTTTTACCCCATTGAGGAGAAAAAGAAAAAAAAAAAGATTATAAAAGATTAGTGGAACAGCTTGTTGATAACTTTATTTATCTAGATTTCTTTTCTACCTTACAAATTTCCACATAAGAAAAGAACCCAATGTGCATTTCACACACAAACATGCCCAAATATTTGGTTCTGCTCCCAGAACTGAATCACCAGTACCGCTGCGATGCAGCTGGGACCTGGCAGTGCCATCCTGGTACAGGGAAGCAGACAAAGTAGCTCAGCTTGGCATCTAAAATTCCTCGAGATGGAGCAGCTATGAGCAACTTTCACAACTCAGGACAGGTTTTTGCTCACTGGGTGTTTTTTTTTTGTTGTTGTTTATTTGTTTTGTTTTTTGTGCTGTTGTTGCAGTCGCCTTTTCTCTTTCACAAAACTTCTCAGACCTGCCTGTGTACGTGTACTTCCTCTTCCTCTGCCCCCTTCCATTCTTAATCTTGCTCTTTCTCCCTCCTTCCTTTTTTTTTTTTTTTTGCCTTCTTTGCCTTTTGTCTCTAAAATTTTCTGCAAAGACAGTTAACTTTTTTTTTTTTTTTCCAAAAAATGGTGTTTTTTTTTTTTTTCCAAAAAATGGTGACAAATACAGAGACTGTAGGCCAAGGACAGTAGGAGAATCATTTTATTTTACTCTAGTTATGGCCCTGGCTATAAACATATTCAGAAATGGTACAACTGGAAAAGGAAGACCTTCCATTTCCAATCTTTCAAACTTCTAATTAAAGAGAACAGAAACGATAAGCTAAAATTTGCAAAATACAGTGATGTCCTTTCTGCATTTTAAATGATAGCATGCATAAATGTAATTTAGTATTTACTGATTCATAGTCTCTTAAACACATCMTACATCTTAAATTATATTTTGGAGAAAGAATAACCTTAACTTTGGCTTCTATATTCCCTCAAAGCCACAATCTAGACTCCCTCTACGCTCTTTYGTGACCTGCTTGGACTGAAGGTTCAAGTCCAGCTACTGCCCATCTCTTTTTTTAGTTCAGTTCAAGACTTGATGTTATCCATTTCTCSTTTTTGTCACTGGCTTTTGCAAGTGGTTGCTGCTTTACAGACAGGAAGAACTAGCTGTATATAGATATATCTGGTAATCTCATTTTAAGATCGATATTTAGCGTTATAAGTATCTTGGTGTTACAGTTCTTATTACACAAGTATGCCCTCCTAGTAATCCTCAGCTTGAAGTCAGCAGCCTTACTGTAGATGTAGATAGTATTGGGTGTGTTTCTGGGCTTGTCCCTGGTGCAAAAAATTGGGTAAATGAAATGGAATGAGAAGAAGGGAATGGGACATGGAGGATCCCTGTGACCTCTATGCCTCAGTGCACATTATTTAAAATTTTTTTTTTTAAGAAGGAGGGAAAAGAATAATGATTCCAGAATTCAGGCATCCATCATTTGTCTTCATTTTSTGTTTTGAACTACGCTCTGGGAACAAGTCGTTTTAGCTCATATTTGAAATCCCCTGCAACTCCATCAGCAAAGACAGGGTCTCTCTGCCCTGCATTAGTGAGAAGGGGCGGGGGGGAGGTATATAAAAAATTAAAATTCAAGTGTTTGTAGTTAAAAAAAAAAGATTTTCATCTATTCTCTAAAACATCTTTAATAGTAATTTTTAGGATAGATAAGTTTTCAGTTATTGGGATCTCAAAGAATTTCTTTTATTATTCATTTGTCTTTGCCTGCACACATTGGTTGCTCTTTCAAAGCAAGGGAGCAGCCCCACACTGGAGATTTCACAATCTAAATAGAAATGGCAGAGAAAATGCTTTTTCAGCCTCCTTAGCTATTGCATCTTCATTATCCATTTTCTCTGACCTTGACACCTGGAGTCTTGCTTTGTTCATCTCACCTTTTCATTTTGGCCTTTTGCACCCTCCTCTGTACACCCTTCCCCATGCTTTTTCTAGTGCATCTGAAAAGTCCTTTTTCTCAAATTCTTTCATTATCCCCATTCTACTGCCCTCTGTTATTAGGCATTCAGAGACCGATTCTTACTTTCACCCTACCTATGACACAAACTTTCATTTCCAGCTTATTCAAGCTGCAGATAGATATGCTTATGCTTTTTTTTTTTTTTTTTTTTTTTTTTTTTTGGCTAGATACTTCTCTCATGTTTGGATGGAATTGTCTTTTCATTTCATTAGGCCCGATCAAAAACTTTGTTGAGACTTACGTTTGCCTTCCTGCTTCTAAAAATTCCCAATAGAGGTTCAGAGGTACAAGAACCACTCCCTTCCTTGCTGAATATACTGTCAATATTTCCCCGCATTCCCCCGTCTGTGTTATAGCCATTTCTTGCCTYTAGTCTCCTACTGAGATAAAAAGCTGCTTGAGATGCGGACTGTTATCTGTTCTATATTTAAAAAGGTCTTAAAGTCAGGCCCTGACTTATGCRGAGGGTCATAAGTGTCACTGCAAAGATGATGAGGATGGATGGAAAGGTGTTATTATCTCCCTTTTACGAGCAAAGAGCTAAATCAGGAAGACAGCAAGTATCGCAGCTGTGCAGAGCTGGCGGCTGAGCCCCCACCTCCAGCGCGGGGCTTTCCGCGTAAAAGCGGCTTTTCTTGTGCGTTAAATACACGTTGGAGCTGTGGGTTGCATCGCTCTTAATGCAGTGCAGTGTATGTGATTAACCTTAAATCATGTTAATGGACAGTCACAGCTGCTCTTTGCTGTTAATGACGAGATCTTTTCATGTAACCTGTTACCCGTGTTATGTTTCAGCAAATGGCATCGTCCTGCCACGTTTCAGAGCCCCGCGTTCATCGTTGCAAGGGCCAGCAGCAAAAGTAAATGGTTTATTCATTTAATCAGTATGACGACTGACTTCCTCTATCCCATATCTCCCTTTACTTTCGGAACTAGTTTCCCTGCATTTACATGCTCAGAAATGCTTAAATTTAGTTTGTTTTTTTTTAATCCATTTATCTATTCATTTCCTCAATTACAATGAAGACGGCTGTGCGTTGATTTTTGTTAGGTGGTTCACTTTCAGTTGTCTCATTTATTTACTTATTTATTTATTTTATTTGCAGCTACTGAAGCGAAAGTTTAGGAAATCTGGGTATTTCAAATCGGCTTGTGTTTTATACATTACAGTACATTATCAAAAGATGCATATTCGTACGTCTTAATAGTTTCCAAATGGCCAGTTAGCCAGGTTGATTTGAAGAGGTTTATATATGAATTTAATATTATTAGCATTATTATTATGAAAACAGTAGGCCAGAATCAAGTCTGTAAACRGCAAGCACTTTGAATAAGAAAAACTGTCCCAYTTTTAATAYGAAAAMCTATGCTAGCATTATACCATTATACCATACTACGCTAGCATTATACCAAGACCTGCTTTGAGATTTATAACATCTATGAATAGATTAATTTTATTATGTCTTTTTAATAACAGAATGGACTGAGGCAGGACATGGTCAAGCCAGCATTTCTTAACGTACGTGCGTAGTCATGCGCGTGTCCCCTGAGATCTTACCAATTGGTTTATCTTTCAAACTATTTCCAGTTCTTTATTCCAGTTCTAAACTAAGCCCCATGGAAACTTATACACRTACAGAAAGTCATACCATTGATTTAAGGGTCTGAAAATACCTTTAGGTATCAACCTTCAAGCACTGAATTTTATTAAGAACAGCATGTTGCTTGCAAGCTGTTTTTCAATACCCAGGACAGACATCACATCACACTAGCGCTCAGCTGGCAAAAACTGGAAGGGTCCGTTAGCTTCCCGGTGGGGAGCCAGGCATTACCGAAGYGCGAGCGCTTAGAAATGATGCAGTGCAGAAGGACTGCCCATTTGAGTGTGTAAAGTACCCAAGAGCACTTTTTTTTTTTGTAATAGCAGGAGTGCTAGCAATTCAGAATTGTCAATTTTAAACTTGGAGAGTTATATTTCACCTAGTATGTCTCCCTGAGTTATGAGCAAGTAAAATAGTTACACTCAGTTTCCTTCATACGAAACTGCGGTGTAAAGACCTGCACTGTTTTACACTCCTATCTGCCTCAGTCTTTTCCATCTGTGGGGGTCTCCACCATTGGTGAAGCAGGACATTTCTCTCCAGAGCGTAAATGACACTGCTAGAGCTCTGGGCTGTGAGAGGTTTGCATATATCAAACCTCCCTGATTAACTTCACTGCATTTGAAGATAAAAGCTTCCTTAGCAATGCCGGAATTGTCTCCTAAACGATGTATCTGCAGGCCATAAGATGACAATGAAAGGAGCTGGCCCTTCTAGATAAAAAGTCTATATCCATCTAATATGAAGCAAGACGACTCCCRGAGCAGGTTCCCTGCACAGTCAATGGAGACCGTCACATGAGACTTACCCTCCAGATGCTTCCAGAATTGCTTTTCAGATGGCTTAAACAGTGGCAGAGGGAAGGGAGAGGTGCCTATTTCTCTTAGCCCAAGTTTTGATTCTCATAGTACAAAGCTTTCCTCTCCTTTACGCCAATTCACTTTCAAAAGTGTAATGAGTTAGGTATAGGTTGCAATAAATCCATAATAGCTCCAGTGATCTTAATTCTGCTGTGGTTAAAAAAACTATGGTATGTAGAATGACTTTCTATTTTAATACGAAGTAAATCTCATACTATTCTGAAGCTAGTTACTTCAGCTGCAAAGTGTGTCCAGTACCATGCTCTATGTATTTTATTTTAAGTTTCTAGGATCAATAACAGTAATCTATTCCACACTTCTCTTTAAGGTTCCTGGTCTTATATTGCAGCTAACAAGCCCAGATACACTTTATGTAGATTATCTGCCTAATTTAAAAACAAGCAGGGCAAAAGAAAAATCTTTCTTATGRAGAGTCACCAGCAGTAATTTCAGATAAATTATATATGCATGTAATAATACCAAAAAAATCCAAGAATTTCTCTTGAAGGAATTGAGTAAAAAAATGAGTGGCARGAATTATTCTTCTTTTATATAAGACATTGCTTTGCCTGTCTTCATTGTGGGTTGATGAGATCTGCCCTAAACACAGAGGGATATAGATAATTGCAGTGAGWTATAAATTGAATATGAGTCAGCGACAGAGGGAGTAATAAGAGAGTATAAGGGGGAGAGCAGCTGTTGGTGAAAATCGCATATAAATTTGCATGGCTTACATATCAATTTGGCTTTTGCTGAACCAGTTATAAACTGTCCATATTGATATTACTGAACAGAATGCAGTTTTGTCCACGCAAATACACTTTGCTCGGTGTCTAATACATTGTTCTGCACCTAAGTAGCAAATGTTGATCCATTTAATCTTTACCTCTACTTTTTTTAGGTTCAGGGGATCAGATTGACATCTCTGAATCAATGGAATTGTAAGTTGTAAGCGATATGAGAGCCCTTTGGTTGCCTTCTGACCAGGGTTAATTTCAGCCTACGCACAGCATATAAATGGAGGATTGGTGCAGAAAAAACAGCCGGGGAAAGTAACAATAAGCATAATCTAACATATCACTCAGAGAGGTCAGAATATAATAGGAGCACCGTCTTCCTTTGAATAAGATGGTTCATGCCCTAGAAACTTTTCTTTTTCTTCTTGGATGATATAGAGATAGTAAAGTCAGTAGTTCAGATGCAGACATCTGTACTATGGATTTTTAGAGATGATCAGACACATTCAGCACAGTATTTTCTATTATCAATGTTATTTGAGTGAACAACTCCACAAAAGAACATTGGTTCCCACTGGGAACATTTAGTTCCCATTGATTTTACGTACCTAAATATCACTGATTTGTAAGCGGTCGTGGAACTCCCCGTCTAGACGTCTGCACAGACGATGGACTGGTTGGAAACAACGGACTCACCTGAGACAAGGTGACTGGCAGAACTCCCTGCCATCTTCACAACAAAGCTTTGCCTAATTCACCTCTGCAGATGGGAATTTTGAATTGTCCCAGAGATTCCTTGAGGCAGTTCCTTCTCTACCTAGATAGGCAGGACTCGTATGCTTAAATATGTTTATTAACTTCCTGGGTGGAGAATCTGGCCACCCCAGAGACTCCCCAAGGCATTTCTACAGCAGAATTGATGGCTGTACATACATAAAGACACTTATAAATATTCAGTAGAAACTGCTTGCGCAGATGCAGAAATGGTCACATAGGACAATCTTTTGTACCTAGTCAAGGTAGGTAATTKCTTTGTATGCAGTTTAAGATAATCAGTAGTAATGGATCATGTATATGCTGAAGTGATGATACAGGCAACTAGATTTAAGAATTCAGCAGAATAGCYAGCCGGAAAATCTCCCCCGATCTAGCTGAAGACATTGCTGCAAGGACCCTTGCGACAGGGACGCAGGTTATCGTCCAGACAATGACTGTCATCTTATTCATGAGATTTGCTTCCTCACATCGGCTTTGCACTATGCCAAGATCCCGGTAAATCAGGTCTTTTTTAACAAACACTCTGTGTCTATACAACGTGGCCAGCTACATCACTTTTTAAAGAGAAATAAACCTGGCAATCAAACCTATCCTATAGTTAGGATGAAGAACTCTCGCATTATCATTTCCCTGTTAATTAATCGGTCTTTGCCAGACTTTACGTGTTCTATTGTGTATCTTCAGTAAGAGGCAGATGTATGGTCTTGAAAACTATTCTTAATTTTCAGAATTTAGAATAAATGTCCATTTCTCTAGACTTAGCTATATTTAGATTCTCTGGTGATAAACATATACAAAACCTGTTCATGGGATCCATCCTGTGTTTGTTTTTAGGAACTAAAGACATATTTTAGAAAAAGGAATAGAATGTAAGACTAGATAGACAGACTCTAGAATTGTCTCTTTCAGAGAGATTCTGTGTTTTTAAAGTTAAATGCTGTTATCACTGGGAAGCAATAAATTTGGTAGTTTGTGASACGGTCATGGGTATAGATGCAACTTTTTTTTGAGAAATCCATCATGGAGGTATGGTGCAGTTCAGCATAAGGTACCTTTACTGGCATGAGTGCTGGGAGTAGTTTTTCAGAGTAGAAATTAAAATCAAAGTTAACATTTAAAGCATAGGGCAGATTTTAAGTGCTACATTCCAATAATTTATTTCCAGTTTAAAATTCCTTTTCTTTAATAGTGGCTACTATAATCCTTTCCAGTGTAAAGTACTCGATTAATGTGAATAAATACATTCAAATCTGGTCTTAAATGTACACATAATAGTTTCTCCCTTGCTATCAGACTTGCTATCATGCATTCTAAAGAAAAGAATCTACATAAAAAATGACATGTTTAAACATGTGATAAACAAACATTGTAGAGAAATGTGTGAAAAGAATCATGATGGATTAATGGAGTAGGGATTTTTTTTTTAAGCAGACTATAGACAGATACTTTACAGGAAACCAACAGAGAAATTGAGTCAATGTAAGATGGAAATAAAAAAAATATCTGGTAGAAGTTTCTTGCTGGATGCATAGTAAGTCTGATATAGGCAGGAAACCATACTGCACAGCTACAAAGCCAGGAAGCTACCTAAAGGAGAAAGAGTGAACCCAAGGGTCCTACACAAGAGTTACTACACCTGAGTTTGCTGAATCAGRAGTAAGGCTCCATCCAGCTCGTTGCTGAACACAAGACACTTTGGCCAGAGGAGATGTACAGACATGAGATGGACAATATTGTGAAGAGAGAAACGGAAGCATGGAGAAGTCAAAAAGCTAAAGTGAAGGGAATGAGCAGCTTCWTGTGAACAGCATCCATGAATCATGGGTTCATTCTGCATTGAGAACCGACTAGCTCTGAAATGGAAGTACTGCTGCCATCTTATGGGACACAGAAACTTGATGATACTATTTTACATGGCATTTTAGAGGCACCACGAGATTTACTCCTTTTAAAATACTGCTTTACTGCAAAGTTTTCAATAATTCCGCCAGTAAATAAAATGTCAGTGAGGGCTTAAAATGTCAATATAATCATATTCATGCAGCAGGTCTTTAGAACATAATAAACCACTCCTCAGCTTCCAAATTGCTACCTACTACAAGTCAATACAGTTTTCCACCTTATAGATTAAAGAGGATAAAAATATTTTACTATATAAAAAAGCCAACTTCAAGTTTTCAGGAAACATTAAATATATATATATATATACACATATATACATACACTTACACACACGCACATGCATCTACACACACAAATGTGTGTATATTTACTTAGATATGCAAGAGGCCGTGCTCTCAAATTTTACCAATTCTTATCAAGCTCAAAAGACTATTTTTGTTTATTTGAATGGACTTCTTATCTTCCTTGGCTCAGTGTGGCAGAATTTGCATTTGTTAGCTAGACGGATGGCCTTTAAAACCAACTTCTGCATTGTAGGATCCATTGGACAGGTATTCTCTATGGTATATAAAGTGCTAACAAAAAGGAGAATCAATCTAATTGGAGCCCCTGGGAATAACAGTAATAATGATTAATGAATAAGAAGTGCAGATCACATACAAAGATGTGAAAAGGGGGGGTGAAWACAATTATCTAATTAGAAAAGACGTGAAATGGATGGAATTCACAAGTATTTGTTGAAGTGTTCAACATACACATTCATCAGCCAGACTGTATTTGTAAGAAATGTTCGGAAAAGATGCCCCTAACTGGATAGTGGAAGAAAATACTTTGCTCTTTAAATTGAAAATGGAAAAGAAAATGGCCAGTGTTAAAAGCTTAAGATGTACTAGGCTTGACTAAGATTTGAAGTCATTGTTGGAATCATTAGTGAAAGGCTGGACAAACAACTGAAACTAGTTACATGTTTCCTAGAGAGGAAAAAAGGATGCTGAAGGAATGCATTTGGGATGAAGAACCAGCTGATGGAGGTCAAAGTTTTAAAAGGACATTAGATTAAAAAAAATAAATAAAAACTTGTACAGTGGGTATATTAAGCAAAAATGTTTCACTGCGTACCACATAAATGGACTCTGACTGCCTGAAATGATGGAAGTGTATATGTTGTTGGAGGAATGTAGACAAATTAGTATGGGAAAGCATATACTGAACCAGAAATACAATGATAAAATATGAAACAAGATAAAAGCACAATGTGAGGTTTACCAAAGTGACTTCTTGTCACTTTTACAATTTGTTATATTACTCTTTCAGCCACATGTCATGAAAGAAAGGGCTGTTTAATGCTTCAAGAGGAGAAGAGGGGGCAATTTCACAACTATTTTTATGGATGACCTGAAACTATAAGGTTGGAATGAGGTGGGGATTAATTCTATGAATTATTCTTTGAATATTTTTGAAGCATAAAGCACAAGCTGACAGGAGAACCAGGAGGAAGTTAACAACACATAAAATAATGCAGGTGATACAGCTTTCTGTGCTGATAGGAAGGCTGGAGGGGAAGAGCAGAAAGCCATCAATGAAGTTGTAAATTGTACACAGTTATAGCAAAATACAGAAAAAAAAACSTAACTGGATCTTGGGTCAAGTTTGAAAACAAAGTGAGCAATATAATCCTGCTGAGAGTTGTTTGTTGGATAGACAAAATCAAAAGATACATGGGTAGAAGTGGTTGGGTAGACCACTGCTTGGAAAGATGTGTGTATTGGGGGTAGAAGGCAGTTGGTTGATTTTCAATTGCTCAGAGAAGAATACAGCTAATGAGAACAAGCTAGACAATTTAAAGTAAAATATTAAAGAACAGTGGAAAATGGAGAAGACTAAATTTAATGTGGCTAAACTTGAGACATTTACGATGAGTCTAACCTAATTTAAGCTAGCTGTAGTTACTCCATTAGCTCCACTATGTAAGTGGAGAGAAATGGACATTTCTAGGACACGATTCCTTTCATCTTAATGAAGGCATCTAAATAAGGCCAGACAAATTGTACTCAAGTAATGYCTATGTCTCTCCAATGAGTATGAAGGGAATTTAGATGCCTGCCTCAGATGTAGATATCTATATCTGTAGACATTTCAAGCTAGGTGGTATGAATCTCATTCTCAGTCTTTATTTAGAGTGGCGCAGGAGAACACTGGTCAAAAGATATATTAGAGCAAGTGCTGGGTTAAGAAAGAAATCTCTTAATGTGAGATRGATAACCAGATCCAGAGACTAATACTCAGATTCAAGCATTGGTATGAAGTTGTCAGAAAAAAATACAATGCATGACAAAGTCAGAAGTGTTCCCTCTCAAGATATGGACCCCAAGCAGAAAATTAGTATTTCAATAAAAGCCACATAAAGTTGCTCATAAGAAAATATTCATGTAAAGAAAAGGGGATGGTTCAATCATTATTTCAACTTCTTATGAAGTATATGCTAGATGACATGTAGGGTAAACATATAAAAATGAGAAGAAAATACACTTCATCATAGATTTTTCATTTTGACCCAAAATGTTCATTTGATCATTCAAGATGAGACTTGGAAAAAAATTGTCAACATTTTGGGACCTAAGGATAGGCAATATAGAAAACTGCATAAACTAGGGCCGAAACTATGTTAGACTTTTTCAAAACATTGCTCCCCTTCCTCTCCACGGAAAACTGTGGTGGAAAGAAGTGATCACAGCAATAATAGTTATAATGGGGGTATTATCCAGAGCAGTAATAAGACAGACAAGTGCACACAGAGTGCTTTGAGAATGTGTACATTGAAGCTTTTCTGTTGATTTCAAACAAATACAAATCAGACATTAAGTAAAGAACAGCAGGAGTATTTGGTTAGCTAAAATAAGCAGACGATTGTAAGTATATATAAAAAGGAGGATTTTAAGATATTAAGGTATATAAGTTTTTAAAAGATATACAGGAGCAGAAGTCTCATTACAATTAAAGGAAATATGTTTGGAGTTACATGCTTATTTTTTTTCTATGAGAGAATTTGCCTGAAGCTTTTTTTAAACTTAAATTCATCAGCCATATTCTGAATCTCTAAGCTTGATCTCCTGTAGCAAGTCACCGCAACTTGAAAATCTGAAGAACAACTTAATTTAAATTCATCCTTTTTCTTCTTGGTTTTGTCTTTTCCATAGCTGCACAGAACCTTCCACAGAGGGCATGTGCCAAGCACAAAAAAATCTACCACTAGCTAAAAAAATCTACCACTAGCTAACTTCTTCCTTTCTTCTTCCACCTTTAGGTCTTCATGCATACATATCTGCTCTCTCTTTCTGTGGGTCTGAGAAATGAGGGCTTTCAGTGAGGCAATAAATCACAAAGGAATCTGGGATACACTATAGTATGTGGACAAAAAATAAGAATACAAGTTGTGTTTGGGTCACACAGTATGCCATGGAGGGGAAAAGAAGCCCAGGCCACTAGAAGGGTTTGAAACAGTGTCAGAATAGACTCATATCAGTGCAGTCACATTTTGACATTTATTCATATAATAATATAATATAGTTGGGATGGGAGAGAGAAGATGTACTTAAAATGTCTTTAATGAAAATAATTTCTTGATATTGGATTTTCTCAGGCATCTGTTGCAAACTAGATTTGCAGCAGAAAACAGATACAACAAGGCTTAACACCTCGAAAATTGAACTGTAGAAAACACAGTAAAAAGTACTTGGAAAATGGCCTTTCTCTGACAAAGAAAAGCCAGTCAGGTTATTTCTAGATAATCTTTATTGTAAATGTGTTGTTAAAATTTAACAATTTTGTTAAAAAAAATAGCTTCCAATTGGTTTTGATATTCTGAAAGTATATTGTGTATGTTTTTCATAATACTCTGCCACAAAAAACACTTTTAAGTAATTCCTAACTTGCTTCTGCCTCTATTCGCAAACCTTTTGCTGCCTGGAAAACATCCATTTCTATCTTCTTTCAACACATGAATATTATCAAAGGAGTTAAAGAGAAGCAGAGGCAGTGATGTGTTACTCAGGGCAATGTTAGATGTCAGGAAGCAGGCAAAGCGCAGAAGCGATATAGCTACACTATCTTGGGAATGCTCTTCACTCCTCCTGTAGCCTTCGTCTGCTGTTCATTTGTCCACCCTCTGTGTCTCTAGGTGCTCAGTTTGCCATCTGAAGTGGGCTCACTGGTTCTCTTGGGAAGGAACCTACATGCAGATTTTCTCATTCTTAAATCCTTGTTTCTACCACGGAACAATTTCAGRTTGAGTCTAACCTCCTTGTACTACTCTGCTACCATGCCCAGAAGAACTTTACCTACATGAGTTCATTCGTTCCTTGATCTTTCCAAAAGCAGCAAGAATTTCAGGTGGCTCAGTAGGTCACGGCAAAGATTGCTGAGATACGGAATGGTGGAATAAAAACCTATGATTATCAAAGTATTATTGTGGTCTTTCTAAAATACAAATCTTGTTATCCGTATATTTTTCTCTATCTTCTGTTATTTGGGCATAATTCTCTTTGTTCTATATTATGTCTGCATTAATTGAGTAATAAATAAGCCTTTTCCTTTCTCTTCCTTCAGCTTTTGCTTTTTCTCATTCTTCTCCATTATTATATATATAATAATTGGCAGAAATCTCAGTAGTTTCAAAAAATTCACCTGCTACAGTACCAACTTTTTTTGTTTTCATCCATGAGGTATAAAAACTAGTCACAAAGAGGTAGACTTAAACTGACCCTAAAAACTTAAAAGGTACTCGAAAAGAATAACCATGCAAATAAACTTTCAATATATCTTTGAAATTTGCTTTGTTCTCATTCACTGGTGGAGAAGGGGAATAAAGCAAGTCTGGGGGAATAAAGCAACTGTTTCAGCTACTTTTGTTTTTTCTGAGCTACTTTACCTTATTTCTTGGTGTATATTGAAGCCATGTACTCATATAGACCGGRAAGAAATGCACAAATTGATCACATTACTGTTCATCACATCCACTCTGAAGCAAGAAAAAAAATGTATATAATGAAACAGCAAAGTCACAAAAATGCAACCAACATGTGTCTCAAGCCATTAATGTTGGATATTGTAATGTGTCAGTTCATATTTTTGCTTCAATATATTCATAATCAAATCTTCCCTATACTTACTTTGAACCAAGTATTGTTGCTTTGTTTTCTAGGAAGCTAATGGAGTATCAAAGGATCTATACAATGAAAAAGGTTAGAAGAAAAAAACATAGTGAATTATAAATGCAACATTTTGACCTAAGTAATCTGAATAGTCTCAATAACAGTTTTAAAAATTATAAATTTTCACAATAAGCTTTTAGAAGCATATAATGTATTTAGCAGGATATAATAATCACTTAGTATGACAGTAGTTAAGTAATTCTATATTCTATTGATGCAGATAATGTCTTGTGTCCACACAAAGTAATGCCAAATGTTAATTTTAATGCTTCTTCAAAACGTGACTGTAAAAAAAATTTTTGTGCATTATATATATGCTTGTGTATGCAATTACATATAAATAAAGTCCTATTTAACAAAAATCTTCATTAGCGTTCTGTCTTGAATATAGCATGCCTACTTTCAAGTCCATTGAATATCAATTGCTATGTCTTGTTTAGAAGTTGTAGCTCATCTTGTAAACAAATATCTGTTATTTGATAAAAAGATATTTTCCAAGAGACGAAGTGTCRTTGTAGTAGTTGCAATCCAAGCCCAATCACCGCAAGTCCTTTCTTTTAAGATTTTATTTTTTTTCCTCTCACTCTCACTTTACGKATAAAAGCTTGCTTTGCGGCTGATTTTATTTTAGTGTAGAACTGTAATGAGGCAGTTGAAGTATGACTCATCTGACAAAATGCGGGCAACTACAGAGTAAACATGTAATCCTCACCAAGTAACTCACTGGAGGCTTTACAGCCCTTGAGCAAGATAGATCTTTTTTAGGAAGTCCGACTTATTTCAGCCATCAATTTTGGAATGAAATGAATTGTGTCCTGATGATTCCCACTTCTCACCAGTGACCACAAAAGGAGTTTAGAGTGACTAGTGCAGGTCGTTACACTGTAGTAGTCTGAGGTCGGGCGAGTTGCATCCTTGTCCTCAGACAGTGGATAGGTTYCCCCAAAACACAGTGATTTAGAATGAAATGACTCTGTTCTTCCTAACATGGAAATACAAGTTTGAATCCTGGAAGAATATAGACGGTTTGGTGATATACAAGGGTAAACACAGATCTGGATACACTAGGGAGACAGAAGACTGCAATCAGGCAGTTTTCCTATATGCATGGTAGGTGCAGGTAACTATTCCTTATCCAAGGACATCTTAAACAAGTTATTTGCTTATCCCAGGTCTCAATTCACTTACAAAAACAATTCTCATCTTTATCATCTCTATCAGAAGTGTTTCTATTTCTGTGTAAATTTATGTATTCTATTTTACATAGATTTCTATTAAAATGTCTTTAGGACAAAGACTTTTGTCTTTGTTATGTTCTTAGTGTCCAGATCAGGAAAATTCATTTTGTCATAGACCTACCAAGAAGCACAAACACAGCAAAACTAATTAAAATAAATGAACAATTTTTAATTTTAACTATCTGTGGCAGGTAAACATACATTTTCAACTTGTTCAGTGATATTAGTCTCCATGATCTGAGACCGTATCAGTGTGCTCTGACATTGCCTCCCTTTATTATAAAAGTAAAAGTCACATTCAGCTGAATGACTGAGAAAAAATATTACATGACATAATACCAAAAGGAGAATGTTGAACTTTGCATTTTGAGTTGTAAGCAAACTGATTGCTTGGTAAAATGGTATCGGTCGTACAGAAAATCCCCAGGGCCTCTTCAAACTCCAAGAGCCACAAAAGGGGCTTTAAAAAGACTGCAGTAATTGCCTGCAAAGAACTGTGTGATCATTAACTGTTAACCTGAAACTTCAGTAATGTTTTATTTTACCCATGAGTGCTTTTTCACTTCCAGAGTAAGCTCTGGTTTACTGTCAGTCTTCCCACAAAACCCCTCCRCCTTGGCTTTGGTGGTACTCTAGGAAGAAACCAGCCCAGCTCTCTGACCAGACACAGTGTGTTGTGGGCACAAGCAGAAAGGAATAGCATAAAATAATCATTCATGCAATGCAACTGGAAACATTGCCAAGAATAATGAATTTTTGTTGCAAAGCCATATGAAGAAGAAAAAAGCCTGGAGATGATTTTTTTTTTTTTTTAAGTCCAAAAATAGAAGACTACTTGCTCATGAAACTAGGCTATAGAGCTCTCCACCACCCCCTCAGATTTAGCATGCATTTATGGCACTGCCCAAGTAAAGTGGAGTCACAAGCTTGTGTCCTGCAAGCATTACAGAGAGTGTAGGTTGGTAGATAGCTAGGATAAATACGGACTAAAAAATACCAGTGAGTCAGAGGAGCTGTAGGAGCTCTAGACTCCCATTAACACTGCTGGGTGTGGCAATTCCCTCCCCATTTATAGTGTAATCAGCTGGAAGGATCAATCTAATTAGCTGAAATGAGTACTGTGTTTACATGGTAATAYTGCTCTGTTCAGGAGCTAGCACATTTATAGAAGATGTGGTTGTCTGCTGGTGAACATCTGCACTTCATCACAGGTGCATAGGCACATCACACCACAGCACTTAATCAGGTGCTTTTCAACCTAAAGATCAGCAAACATTGGTTTTGCTGGATCTTTCTGAAAGGGTATAGCAGAGATGCGGATTCCTAGAGTAAAAAATGTCCAGCTGCTCTGTCCAGTAATCCAAATTAGATAAATTAGAGTGATCGCTGGCYGTCTCGTTTGTAGAGAGGGAAGATGAAGGGCTGTAGATACAGCAGCTTTGCAGAAAACATAGACCAGGTATTTGAACCTGGGTTTCCTCTATTTAGGATGAAATTTCCAGAATGGATATCTTTCTGGTTTGATTGGAATTTTTTATGTTGTTGTTTTTTTCCAGAAATCTTGATAGTCATTTCAATTATCTTTTTGCTCTACAATATCTTTCTATCCTTCTCCACAAATCCTACCCCAAACACCAAGATCAAGAGACCAAAGAGCTTTTGGGCAGGAGTCGTTGACAAAAGGCAATTAGAAAGAGCACATGAATCACAGAAGTAGCACTATGTGTTTACTGCCGCTGGATTTATCTAGTGGGTGTTGCACATGCACCAAGCTGTATTTTAGAAGTCTGAGATATGTGACTATGTTGTACCAGTTTCAGATAAAAATCCACTGGCTTGAAATAAAAAGTTGAAGCTGAGGACCCCCAAAAAAGTATTAATTAGGAATTTCATAACAAGTCAATAAAAATAAAAAARTATCATTTCTACCTGAGCAGAATTGCTCATCTCCATTTTATGACTAAATTTCCCAACATCTTTTCCTCTTGGATAATTTACTAATCAATGAACATAATATTATAGATATTGCAGACAAATTCTCTGCTAATAAAAAAGACCTGAACCTAAGCTTAAAAGAATTGTTTCTTTGCACAAGCAGATTATTTGCCCCTGACAAATTCTTACTGCTTTCCTTCCATGTTTTCACCAGCTCTTTCTATCCTTATATTCTATGATCTTCAAGCTCTGATTGATGAAAATGCAGACATACTTGCCAAGACAAAGTCACTACTCATGAGAACCTGGYTCCAGTTTTACTTTGGTCTACAACCACCAGTTTCAACAGACAAACACTGGTGAATCAAGAACACTCTCTGACCGACAAAAGAGAAATAAATCTATTATTTATTTTCCAGCTTTTATGTTGTGTTTTGATGACTTTTCCYCCATTCATTTTTTGTCTTGTATCTATTTTACACATAGTAATACTTTCTTTCTTGTTTTGTTTAACCCCAACATTTCAATGGTTACTGCCATTCTCTATCAGACTACATTGAATTTTAGCATTAGACTTACAGAGATACCTAATTTCTGAACATGATTAAAAGTACTTCTTTCAGGCTCTGTCTTTTAGTGACAGGCACGTTGCAGCATTTCCATTTTCAAGGTATGATATCTAACAATATATTACCAGAAAGACTAATAAAAAATGTCAGGCAATGTGCAATAGCAGCTTTTGCATGGTATCTTTATGATAAATTAAAGCCAAGATAGTATTTTTTGGAGCCTAATAAGTGACAAGGGCATAATTACACAAGCAGATGAGATATATTCAGCTATAGATCTTTCATGTTAAAACTAGAAAAGGCTTGAAATAATGTAAAAAGAGAACAGAGCTATGGTTGAAAGGGGCTTTTATTAACTCCGTCTACCAGCTTATAGAGTCTCAAAGACAGAACTAGACAAGGGGGAAAAAAAAAGGAAAAACTGGAGAAGTAATAATAGAGTAATAGAGCTTGACTATTGCTTATTCCTTGTGTAAGTCTGTGATTGTTATTATTAGCAGAATTTTAGGATGGTACTTGCTTATTGCATGTGCTTATAGTACCTAATTTACTATTCTGTGATTACAGTTCTTACTTTCTGCTCGTCTCCTTGGGGGTGGTCTGGAGAAAGATGTTCTACCACAGGGGAGAAAACAACAGGAGACTAATGTAAAGCTTTGACTTACTTATTTTTTCTGTTGAATATAGTATGGTTCTTAAAGCTGGAGATACAGTGTCAGAGTCTACTGTATCTGCTATGAGGGACCTGYGGTTCTAATGCTAGAAAGGTCTTCTAATGACCATCTGGTGTCATACAATGACAATTTCAGGCAATGACTATATCTCAGAAAACAGATAGAAAAATGAACTATAATTTTTTAGATACTCAGAAAGAAATAGGGCATAAACCTTATGCTTACCATTACAGCAGATCTAATGAAGATAKATAAAAATATATATATTCATATAAATATATAAAATGTATACAGAATTTTGYTTGAACATTCTAATAACAAAATAATAAATTATTTTCTACTTCAATTAAAAAAGTAATCCATAGCTTTCTGTTGTCTATCTACAAAGATAAAATTTAGAAGTCATTTAAACAATATAAGGTGAACCATAGGTCATCTTAGGCAATGCACATTATGGAAAATCAAAAGAAATAGACTGAATATGAAAAACCTTTTTATTTTTTTTAATATCTCACAAGGAATATAAATTAGTCATGAGGCCTGTAGAATAATCTTCCGAAAGAAATGGAAGAAAATTCAGTGCTCTGAATTCAGTGCTCTCAAGCATCTGAAAACACTACAGAAAACAATTCCATGCTAATAGCACRTGAACTTAGATGATCTCTCATTCTAGTGTGGTTCTTATGGGGCTACTTTTTCCTCTAACACACTCATTAATGGCTTTTAAAGGAGAAGTAAAGAAAATGAATACAAAAGGCTACTATTAAATGTAGCAAAAGAACCCTAATTGGTCAAGGGACCTATTTAGAAGACACTCATATACCAAAGTACCTCAATCAGAAGATCCTAATATTATGTTYGGCTTAATATCATTAATTTATCCTTCTCTATGTTTTAAAACAAAAGCTTGACAAACTACTTGTGAAGATCATCTTGTCCTATACTTTAATAAATGCAAWTTTTTTAAAATCACTAGTGCTTTTTTGCTCCAATATGTTTTATTGTGTGATCACTAAAATGACTATGGAGTTACAATCAAAGCACACCCTTGAGGACACAGCATTAGAAGGAAGTGGCTAGCACGCATGTGTTCAACTGGTATCTCACGTAGAACTTCAACAGTCTTCATAATATTAACAGCCTTTATGAACAAAGGGATCAGGCTTACGTACACACTATTTCAGTGAAATAGGGAACCTCTAAGGCACAAAAAGACTCCTAAATGTCTACAGATGTGCTACAATATGTAGAAAACTGAAAATCTGAAAGTTTACAATAGATCACAATATCACCTCTGTCCTACCTCTTCCAAAAAATAAAGAACTCCTAAGAAACAAAAGCAGCATTTCCTAGCCCATCCAGTCTCATAAGTCATAGCTCACCATGACTTCTCATAGATATTGCTATTCTTCATAAAAAAGGGATTTTGCCACTGTAGCACTGCTGCTTCATGGAGTTGTGGCACCTGATAAACAGCAGTGTTGTTATTGCTCCTGCAAACTTTTCTGCATTGTCCTCGGAAACAGCTTCCACGTGCTCATCAATAAATCAAATCATAATCGACAGACTTAATGAAAGCAGACTTTGTTCAGTAAAATACTAACACCACTTTTTTAAACTCAGTAAAAGTACAGTTGGTTACACACGACAGATGATAGTTCAAGTAGGGAAGAGATTACCAAGAGGGTAAGCGATCATCGTTTCTGCCTACTGAGACATTTCCAAATTTCTTCCAAGACTAATAAATATTCTCCAGATTACTTGACTTCCTGTGAAGTGAGAGAACTGCAAAATTAGAGTTAAGACAAAGGGGAAGTATGATTTTAAATATATAATAAGAGCTATTAAAAACTGCAGAGTCTGCTTTCTCACTGCCCGTACCGCGTGCTTAGTTTAGGTTAAGACTTCATGGACTTCAAGCCTCTTCTGTACAGTGAGGGATTTACAAGACTCATTCCTACTGACATTGCTTTCCTTCACACCCACCTACCTACCACCTCAGAGGTCTGCTTGACTAACTGAGGGTTAGAGACATGCAGCTGAACTCCCATGATTGAACTCAGGATGAGAAGTCAAAAGAACAATATTTTCCTCACTACACTAAAGTTAGCTTTAAAGTTAGCAAAAAAGCTATATTCTTCCATCTTTTTTCATATTAAGTGGYAGATTACATGATTTCATATTAAGTGGYAGATTACATGAGAGTACCACTTCTTATACAGTGCAGACCTGAAGAGATGAGTCCTGCTGTCATTCCCTGCCTTGTCTCTGTCTGGGGCTGCAATTCCAGCACTATGATAAAATCCATCATTCTACAGAGGACACAGGTCTCACCTGACTGAATCCAAAGGAAATTTCTRCTAAAGGGTAAACAAATCACCCACTCCTGTGCCTCAAGGCATTTGCCTGTACAGTTTCTCCTCCTTACAGTTACAAAAGACATCTTGTTACCAGGCACCAAATAAAACAAATACCTGCCAAATAAAGCATACTTATTGCTTGTGGCTTCTAAAGTTTGCATGAAAATATCATTAGATTTTTTTTCTAGGTTTTATTCACATATTTTATTTTATTAATTTCAAAGAGAAACTCCACTACTGCAAGCACCTCAAAAAAAAATAAAACAAAAATAAATAGTAGATGCTTTTTTGTTTGTTCTGCTAAAGACAAAGGGATTTCATGAAACAARAAATGAATTCTCGATTACATTTCAGGTATAAGAACCATATTTGCAGGGTCTTTGTGTAGAACTCTGTCAAATGTTACACCACCAATAATTCACTGGAGAAGCTAAGAGTGGGCAAAGCAATCTGAGACATCTTATTCTAAGTAAGAAGAGAGCTGTATTCCTTGACAACATAAAATTGGACCTAAACTATGAGATGTGTATTGCCCATTATTTGAAATTACCAGTGAAAACCTTGTGATTCCAAAACCAATCTGTGGTAGATGAGCTACTATCTGCTTCTTATTTTAACCATTCTGCCAAAATCAATAGTATTTTAAGGGAGCTTCAGYGAGAACAACCTGTCACGCAACTGAAGCGGCATGCATTGAAGGAGTGAAAGTTGTTTCTTTACATGYTTTGGTGTAATTGAAGGGAGCGTGAAGGTGGTTTTCTGTAAATCCTGCAGCATTAACAGGGATGGAAGCTACCTCTCTCTGCAGCCTTCTGTTCAAGAGCTGCCCTCAAGGTCAACAAAACTGTCACTTGAGCAGAGGTTGAAGGACTTGAATAAGTAATGGGTTTGAAACAGATCAGAGGTGTTTGCTGCTAGTTAGARCACCTCACCACGGAAGACTGGTCTCAGCTACTCCATATAAGATCAAGMAGTCCCCTTGTTTAAGGGTAGACTAGCCGTCACCACAAGCATCCTCGTATGTATATAGTCACAGTTTCCAGGACCTCTGAAAGCTGAAATCTCCAAGTCCTGGGGACTTAGTCATTTCCAGCATTCATTAGAGCACCTATGAGTTAGGATACATAACCCACATCTTACTAAAACCTGATGTCTTTAATAAGTTGCATCTGCCCTGCCTTGCTGCCAGCTATCCTGCTCTCCATAAACATGTGTGTAGAGCAGAAATCCTGGGGCATGACCTACCAAGGGTCATTTGCTATCCGAAGCACACAAGATCACAGCTGTGCAAGAATTTGAGCTCCCTTCAATCTCCCTTTCAGGCCATTACATTTTTGAAACAGCTGCTCATTGGTAATATAGGTGAACTGCAGCTATTGAAGCTTCCAGGGCTGCATCACACCCAGCTTTGCATGTGTTAACAGTGCATTGTGTGGAGAAAGGCTGGAGGTTAAAACTACCKCAGTTGCTAAGACCTATTAGGGTTAACTGATGCAATTCCCAAAGTTATYTTCATGAGGCTTTTTAAAAAACAAACAAAAAAAMCCCCCATATTTTACTAGAACTAGGTAAGAGGATGCAATTTCAAAAGCCCCAAAGAGTCAATGCAACATAAAACAATGTAAGTTGTTACTTTACTCCTGAGGGAGAATACTCCACTGTAGGGGAGAATTCTCAGATTTGGCAATTAGTTTCACTTTCCAGTTTAGTTTCTATGCAAACAGAATAGGAGTTCATGCCAAGGTTTGCCTCACTTAGTGATTTCATTTCACATCAAGCCTCTGCACTGACTCTGCAGTTTCTAGGGCTTATCCAAAGCTTCTGCACAGCCTTGAACACAGCTGCAATATTCAACTCTGCATTTCAGCTCCTGTGTTTCCAAACACCCACCTGGCAGCTTGTCTGCATTCAGGATCTCAGCTGCTCCTTGCTTGCCATAAAAATGTGACTTTCCAAAATTAAATCATTGCATGAAGGTCTTCTACAGTGCTCCCTCCTCTTTTCACTGACATCCAGGGAAGGAGGATGTGCCTGTGTGGAGGAAGGAAGGAAGGAAGGGAGGGAGGGGGGAGGGAGGACAGACGGACAGACGGACAGCCATACCACCCTCTCCCCCAGAATTCCCCTCTACTTTGCTGTGTCCCTAGTTATAAAGGTCCCACAGATTTCGCCAGCTGTACTGCAATCAGCTTCATTACTGGTTCCTCAGCTGCAACCTTTGCAACTCATTAAAKACGTCAGGTTTTAGTAAGATGTGGGCTAGCATTGAGGCAAAACCAASAAGATGTCCAAATTCATTTTACAAGGTCTCCCAAACAGTCACAAGAGGGCCCATTATTTGCGATTGCTACAGGACGGCCCTAGATGTTGGAGACTGAGTGCCAATATCCCCATCACCTATTCTTCCGAGAAAAACAGAGAAGCAAATTTACACTCAGATCTTCCTAAGACCRTGAGATTTGTCAGAGAAGGGACCCACTGCACATCTGTTGAAGTGATTTAAAATCACTCATTTCTCCTTTTCTTTCCTTTTATCTTGCTTTCTTTGTATCTATCCATTCATCAGTCTATCCCGCTGTCTCACATTCCCCTTCTTTTCACCATTTTAGTACTATGTAAAAATATAAAACATGGATGTGACAAATACACAGGTGGCCAACTCTGACTCTGAGGTGAGAAAGAAGATCATCGTGGCCTGTCTCAGCTACAGCTCACATTTCATCATAAAGCTTTGAAGGATCTCAACACTCCTTAGCCTTTTGTTTCCTTTAAATACTATTCTTTAGGTGAAAACATTTCTGAGTGAAGTCAATGTTCTCAGGTTGAAGTAACTATAGTAGAATATATCATTGTGAGTAGTATTTGTTCTATRTGAACTCCGTAATTTAACTTGGAAATATTTACCCTTGAGCACAGAGAACCAATTTTTTTCAAAATTCACGTAGCCTGTCAGTAGTTTTACTTTCTTGGACATCCATAAATGACAACTAACCTAATGKGCTTAAAAATGTTTACCCATAATAATAATAAATAATAAAATAATAAATATTTAAACAAATAATAAACAGAATAAGAACAATAATGACTAATGCTGTGAGGCCTCTGAAAATGCAATCTGCACTGAGAAAAGCCTTCGCACATCTGGCTACTGTCCAGTTACTTGGGGGGAAGGGAATGTTACTGGCCTGCATAAATGGATTTAAAATGTAATTTACAAAACTAATTTTCATGTTCGATTTCTGTATATGAAATGCTACAATATGCAAAAAATCTAATAAAATCACATTTTTTTACCATATAAGATTTTATTACACAGCTTTTGAATTTACTTTTACACCTTGCATAAGGTGATAAATCAGTTTGTTCCAATAACAGCAGCTATTCAGTCACATACATTACGGCCTCATGGCTTCAGAATACTAATTTCAGCCACTGGTTTCAAAGTGTCAAATCTCAGGTGATTACTTTTCCAATATTTATTTCTCAGAACTCATTTTTAAAACACCATTGAATGCAAATATAGATGTGTCAACAGCTCAGCACAAACTGTGCTACTAAACCATTTATCTTTGTTGAAATAGTTCTTGTAGATAGTGATTCTCATTCAGTTTTTCATACAGATTCCTTATAATGCAGCCACTTCCACTGTAAACAATAAGGTATGTCCTCAGTGGAATAATTTTGCATATTTTTCTAAATCAGTAGTCTATTTTAAATTGATTTTATCAGACTCAGCTGCCACCTCCTGTCTGTTCTTGAACAGAGAAATGAGAGAAACAAAGCTTAAATGGGAGRATATGAAAAATTTGAAAAATTCCATTTGTTTGCTCCACAAGAAAATGTGRAACTCCTTACTGTCATCATGATTATCTTACAGAAGACCATCTGAAAATACTTCTGGATACACCCTGTCTGCTAAAAAACAGGTGCTAGGAATATCCAGACCTGAATGCACTCCCATGTGGATTTCCGTGTGATCATACTGTCCTTCACACCTTGTCCTTCAGTGAATTTTAAAATGGAAGGTTCCTGCTCAAAGCCTTCCACTGAGTTCCAGTGGATCTACAACCACTTCTGAGGCCTTCCCCAGATTTTCCATGTGAAGAAGGACAAGAAATTTAGTGTCTCCACATCATTTTTTCATTACCTTGCCCCCAGTTTATGAATGTGAGAATTGTATTTAATGTATTTAATAAGTGAGAATTGAAGTGCAGGACTCATTTCATACCTGGCATTTCTGATGAATATTTCTGAGGAAAGTGAACAGCCATTCCCAATGTTATTTAATGTCATATCGTGGCAGAAACTTCCTCTTAATTTAACTCATAATCTCTGAACACTGAAACACAAGGCTAAATWGGCATTGTTAGCGTTATGCTAACTCACAGAACTGCAGAATCTACTCTTGGYCACATACACTTATCTATTTCTTTAAAAAAGAAGTCAAATTATTTCTTCTAAAGTGTTCTTTCATAGTGAATTCTAAGAATTAATGGCATTSAGCATGTTATGTTTGACATGAAACTTGTTTAATTCTCTTATATTTCAGAATTAGTTATTCATATAAAAGTCAGACAACTAAATAGAGTGTGTGGCTAAGCTTGTGTTAAGCTTACTACTCGATAGATCAGCACTGCAGAAGACCTTCCCTAGGGCTGCATTACCACCAGCCAAAATAGTAGTCTTCATAGTGCAGATCTGCTTTGCTAAACTTCGTATAAGAACTAAAATGGGATTAATAAACCTGGCACCGTAAATTTCACATTTATTGGCAAAAGTACTAAACAAAGTGTGCTCTCGTRCATCCCAAATCCGATAGAAATATTGCCACTTCATGTCAGTGGATGTGAAATCACAGCCAGACCAAAGTAACGCTCCAGATCTGTCATTTCTAAAATGTGGTATTGGCTTACACTGTGCTACTATAGTGTTATAGTTTTTCAAAACATACCTTTTCTCTTTCATGAAACCCCATGTGCTTGTTTAGGTATTGTTATTGATGTTCTTAACACTACAGAAATCTCGAAGACACATATCTTTTCTAGGCATCAAATTCTCATTAGCTTTGAGGACAATTAATTTCCTTTCTTCTTCGTATTCTTCTGAAATAAGCAGATATTATTTTTAGCTTAAGTTGACAGAGTATGTTCAAGGAAATTAAATTTAGCAAAAGTACTTTGCTTTCTTGAAGCTGAAGCACTCCAGAAAGCTGTAGTGATTTTTGCTATGTATGGCATGGTAATGAGAAGCAGTGTTCTCGGGTAGTTCAGAAAGGAAAAGGAATTAAGAAACTCCACAACTTTCTATGGAAGGATGACTATTTTGACATGTCTGTGCTTCGCAGAGCAGTGAATACTCTTCAAAGTATTGCTTTTACTCCACTGAGGGGCAAAACAAAATTTCAAAACCTTAAAGACCTTGCAATCTAAGTTCTTTGGCTTCCAAACAACCCCTGTTACAGTCTTCAGCWAGCAAGAATTTCTTAAAACGTTATCTGTAGCAGCTGAGCAAGAAAGCAGACACAGATTTACACAAATACTGTTTGCATACACCCATCACTTCTCTGGCAAGACAGAGGCAGTCTTTCTCCTATGCCTCCTGCAGAAGTGTGTGGGGAGTAGCAAAGTAGCTCCTAARCAGCACACCAGAGAGGGACTTCTGTCATTGGGATGGATTAGGGGGCTTGACTAAATGAATTACTTTGCTGAAAAGGGCTTCAAACTGTACATCATCAAAACCATTTATTTGACAGACTAAGTCATTGTATGTGTCAAGGTGCAGCACTACAGGATAGATTTAGCTATTTCCACAAAATCCCTTCCCTTTGCAGAAATATTTTTTGTTTGACAGCTGAAGCTCCCCATTGAAGGCTCTGGTTATACAGTACATTGATGGTGTTACAGGTGAAAGGAGAGAAATACGATTTTTATATATCTGAGCAGAAAGTTATCAGGCAGGCTTCTCTTCAGATGCTTGAAGTGACACCAGTGTCTTGCTTCTCATGACCTTAACACTCTCATAACATGTTTAAACTGCAGGAATTATAAAAATGACACTATAACACTGGGAACTGAAGTACACTATCTAGTCACAGACAATGTGAAAAGAGCCAGAGAGCTGGAATTCAGAAGGAAATATGAAACAGTCTAGTCAAACCTCCTGTACACCCCAGACTCTTGATATCAGTTGGAGAAAACTATACAGTGAATTTGTTCAGGTGACAACAGTTTTGTGCTTAGAGGGCTCAGTATTTTGAAACAAGGTACAAGTCCCTGATTTCCAACACTGCATGCAGGTTAATTCACTGCCAGCATTCTGCTCTGCTAGAACAAACCAAGTAGTTCCTCCAGAAGGAGAAACCAGGAACTGGCGGAAATTAGCCCAAGGCTCTAGACCCCAGGTGTATTGAGTGGAAGCTGTTCTACACCATTTTGCTAGTCAAATTCAGACTGCCACTGTGGTGTTGTCATAGCCTAAAAGTCTAAAATGTTGTGCCTTGTGGAYAGAGGATAGGAGAAGTCAAGTTACTAGCAACTTCAGCTATAATCAGGAATGGACTGAGATATGTGGAGATGACASTAGAAGATGAATGATGTTCTCRATAGAGAGGAGGGTAAAAAAATGCSTATCAACCTGAYGATAAGGAAGATGCTTTCTTGGTTCCCAGCTTGGGGGATCCCCGTTGGCATCTGGCTATCATCTTTCCTCTAAGCAGTGCAGAAAGTTATGCTAGTCAGGAACCTTAGAAAAAAGATCAAAAATAGCACACGCTAGTCCTCATTCTGACTTCATAGCTCCCTGGTAAAGAAGCACAATCACAGTGACAGAATTTTTGGCATCTACTCCTGCTTGTGACTTCACCATCATCAACTGTTCATGATAATCCTAAAATTCTGGTTCCCTGGCAGCCAAAAATTCATCAGTGTTTCAATCACAGATATACTCAAGCTCTTTTTCTGCAATTCCTCCCTTTATTATAATATGTAAATCCACATGTGTGTGCCTGTAAAGCAGGGGGGAGCTGAAGAACAGGAGAGAATATATTTCATAATTCATACAGAGGTGTTGGGTGATATGTCTTTTCATGAATAGTAGATCAAAAGTGGATCTGACAGACAAGAAATGTATTGAAAAAAAATCAACATCTTTATGTGTTTGATCCATTATATCAATTCATCAGTCTCAAGAGAGAAGCAGGAGGAAGAAAGTGCCTGAATTAGCAGAAGCTAGTGGGGTTGGTATAATATCRTTTACCATGACAGGTTGTGTATAAAGAATTTGCAGTGTTTGCCTTTATTACTCACTATTTAATTTGATCCAGTGTATGATTAGATATGTTGAGACCTTGACTGTGAGGAGAAACAAAGAAAAAGAGGCAATGTTTTGATAAAGAAAAAGGTGGTGCTAACCCCTTACACTCTAAGATTTGGCTTTCCAAATACTTGAAATTTTATTGTGACATCCAGTGCTGGAGATTTGCCACGAGCTGTCAGACTTGACTTATAACCTTAATTTCACAAGACACTAATGATCTCCATACTGGTAATATATAGGCAAACAAATTGTTATTTCTTAATTATTGTTAGAATTTGATGATTTACAGGAAGAAACTCAATTAGTAGAACTCAATTATTTCCTTAAAAAGATAAGTTCTGTCTGGATCCATCACTGAGGAGCTCCGCTATTGATTATTTTTATTATTATTATTTTTCTTTAGCTTCTAGAATCATGTTATGTGGCTTCACTACTAGGGTCTAATCAACAGTTTTGCAATTTAAATTATAAAATGACCCAAAGAAAAGGCAGCAAATCCAGATGGAAAAATAGAAGAGGAAGAAAAAGATATTCTGCAGAAAGCCTAGCAAACAGCACCATGCATTTATGTTAAAACAAAAATAAATATCCTTGTTAACAGTATTAGCACACTTTGTAGATTTTTACAAGGGATTTTTCACCTAATTCCCTTAAGAAGTGAGGTTTTGAGCTCATTCTTTCTGTGTTAGTCCAACGGGCATGTCTGTTCCCAGATGTTGATGGGATAATTCACTGAAAGAGGATGAAATCCTGGTTAGTGAGCCAGAAGAATATATTATCACAGCTCTTTTGCTTCTTCCCTGATTAGCTGAAGCATTTTGCTTTAAATTTGACAGTAAGACCCAAGACTCACTAATTCTTGTACAAAACTACCTGTTTTCTCTRAGTTTTTGACCTTTGTTGAAGTTGATTTTTTGTTATATGCATCATATTTTTTWAAAAAATGAACAAGCTACACTGAAGATAGCATATTACTAAGTTTGTATATTATGATTTTAAAGCAGCTAATTAAAGCTGTGTTAATGAGGTGATCAAATGAAAGTTATAGTTAAGATTAAATCAATAAATCAACATTTTTTTGAACCGTTCACTTCTCAAATTAATACAGAAGTTAATAAATCAAATTCTGATCTTGGCACTAGAGGAATAACTCAGTTTTAGCTTTTTCCTGGGATTATTTAGAGTCTTCAGTTGTTTTTTATCTCAGACCCCAAGCTAATGCTTTCCTAGCTGGTCTGCACAATTATGGGTCAGATGCAAAAATACTAACACTAAGATGTGTAAACGAAGATTTGAATGCAATTCAAAAATCTAAGCACAATAGCACATTTCAAAAAACTTTGGTCTGCAGCCACATAAATCCACTAGATACTTTGAGATTTTTTTTTTCCTTGGCATATTCCTTTGGCCTGAGCAAAAAGATAAGCAGATTTGGCATGTTCGTACTTAAAGGCTTGGCTTTCTGTGTAGACTCAGCACCGCATTGGTGATTCATATAACATATCAATAATACACATATATTATAAGTCARTGAACATATTACATGTATGCATTTAATAGGAGACACTAGGCATCTGTACAAGGTTCGAACTCACAGCCTAAAATAATTTTCTGGCCTGTAGTATTATTTAAGTCGTCTAATGAGAATTAGGTAGCTGTCCTTTCATTTTTAAAGGAAACTGTGGGTGTTCTCTTTTACATAAAACGTCTTGTTCAAAACTTTACTCCAAGAAATTTTGCATAAGGTCATACCATTCTTGGTCTGAAAAGACTAAAACCTACACTTTCCAGATAAATTCAGTCCCAGTCAGGCTAACAGCAGGGTTAAAGATGATTTAAGTTGAAAGAATATTCTCTCTATTGAAGGTAGGATGTCATAGCAAAAGTAATGAGAAACTCAGAGAACGAAGGAATAAGCCCAGGAAGATATTTTGTGTGTGTGTGTGTGTGTGTGTGTGTGTGTGTGTGTGTGTGTGTGTGATTCAGGAGGCTTTCAAAAATCTAACAGGTATATTTGGGTTAAAATGTGAAAACTGGGAAAAAAACAAGGGGGTGTGAATCCATGTGTTTTTGTTGTATATATGCATGAATGTTTTTCTGTGTGTGTGTTTGTTGGATTTGATTTATTTTTCTTTCACATTTTATTCAAATCAAGCTTACAGATTTAACATTTTTCTTTTTAAAAATGTCAAGACATTTTTTCTGAAAAAGGAACTATAAAAAGGATTTTCTCCTTTATTTTCAACTAGCTCATTCTTATTAAAAAAACCCAAGCATGAGGATTCAGCTAATTCAGTCCATTCTCCTAATTAAATCAGAATTAGCTTACACCTTTGCTTTTTTTTTTCCTTAGCAAGTCTGTATTATTTGCTAAAGGTTCTATTCATTTACTATTACAATTCTACAGCCAAAAAATCTCAATATTAAAACACATTTAGTGCCTTCATTCTATTTTTAATACATAGAAGAAATATTTGCAGCATTTAAGGAAGCATCAGATTTTCTGCACTGAGCTGTCTGATGTTTGAATATTGCTGATGAAATTGCACAAGAGGCATTTACTTGGTGTTTTAATTCTTCTTAAACCCTGGAACTGTGGTTCATGGATTGAAAACTCATCTGAATACGGAAAAGAATCCCTGCCTAGAAATGAGACATTCAGTCACTTCCACAGCCTACAACTCACAAATACCACGTGGATCATGTGGATAATGGAAAGCTCCTGCTTAAATGCCTGGTGCCAGCAGAAACAAAAAAAGTATCAAGGCTAAACCATTATTAAGATATAAATAGGCTTGTAAACACTTTAATTGTCTAAAAGAGTTGGTTTCCTTGGGACTATAGCAATTTGCATAATGAACTGCAGCAGTAGCCCTGCCATATTCCATGTTAGCTGCATGTGAGCAGCTTTCTGCAAAGCTAGA
>NW_028186546.1:3645393-3648525 GCF_003343005.1 Rhea americana
TTTTTGTTCTTCTGAGAAGGAAAAATGTGTGTGTGTGTGGTGTATGTGTGTGTGTTTGTGTATTCCTGGGGGAAATTTCCTTCTCATTTGTTTTTAGGATTTCACACAGCCCACTCTTTCTTATAAGCGTTGGTAAACAMCACATGCTTCTTTGAAATAACGTCTAAATGAGAACGACTGGTTATCTTATCCGAACTCTGGCTCTGTAAAGAAGCCCTCAAAGTGCTGTGCCTACTTTCTTACCAGCTGTGCCTGAAATAACGGTTTAGATTTGCAGGTTCAGTTTTTCAGAACATCATGTCCTTAAATTTCATTTAAAATTATATCTTTGTTTCTGTCCTGTTTAGGGGAGCTAATGTTTTAGATATTGTTTAGCTGTCAAACATAGGTGACCAGTGCCATTTTAGTTACCCTAAGATAACCAGAACATCTGAACACGACTTGAAGATAAAGAATCACAGGACCGTGCAGATTGGACGGGACCTCAGGAGGTCTCTAATCTGGCCTCCTGCTCAAAACCAGGTCAACTATGAACTTGCACCGAGTTGTTTAACGCTTTCTCCAATTTGAGGCATAAAAGAACGCAGATACCACAATCTCTCTGGGCAACCAGTTACACTCGCTATGCTGAGTTGTGGAGGAGATCTGCACATCATTCTGAAGGAGCAGACAAATTATACCTTGGAGATAGTGTAAAACCACGAGATACTCAAAATATCTCAGGTGGTGCATAGTCAAGTCACCAGAGTGACACTACTTGAGATGTCACCTATTGACAGAGAAGGAATTAAGTTCAAGCATTGGTGTAATACACAGTGAATAATCCAAGCACTACTAGATCTTTATGGGCTGACTTATGTTTCCACTGTATTTATAAAATGGACAAGCTTGGCAATGCTCTGAAGAAAATCTCTTCCTTTTCACAGATAAATTTGGAAAGCCTCCTATATTTCTCATCTTGCTTGATTTTTCTTTATTATGCATAGACCACAGTCAAATTTGAGTGTTTCCTGAGTAGCAAATGCTCATAGAGAACATCTATTTGTTAATAGAAATAACAATAAGTAAGTCCACTTTGAGCTATTTAGATGATTTGTATTCTATTAGTCCATCAAGCATTTTGACTCTACTAATAATCTCTGTGATGATTATGGTAGCATTCCTCCTACTTAACTTTGAACGACTGCAATATAGACCCAGAGCGTGATTTAGCCACAAAAGTTTCTCTTCCTATTCAGTGGAGAATAATATGCACTTTTAATGCACAATTCATTTGATGTACTTTGTTCATCTAATTTGGGCTGAGTTGAACTGTGTGTTTAAAGTGTCTATCTCTTTCAACAACAAAAATGGAAATCCATGCAGCTAGTTCAGCTGAAACCTCAGTACCGCAAAGAACTGCGTTAGATCAGATGAATGTCACAGTGAATATCTAATATTCAGAAGTCCTCCAGTACTATCCAGTTCCAGCTACTGTTTTTAAATTTAATAATCCACTTTTTGAAAGTGTGGACATTTTTTTTCAGATTTTTTTTTGAAGATATTCATTTAAATTTATGTGATTTAAGTGTAATTGAAATTCCAGATTTTCCAATACAACTCTAAACTTTCCACTCTAATTTTAATGTAACAGCTTCTTCATCCCTTGGAACTATTTTTGTTTGTTTGTTTTTAACWTGTGTGTATTCCTAATGGCTACCTATTCAAACATTATGTTAATTCAGTAAACATATAAGACCAGGTTGTTAGGAAGCAGAATCTCTCATTTTAGCATTTTCTTGCAGCTTTTTGCATGTAATCCTGACACTGTAACATTCCATTCCCACGTTTTCCCCTCTCGTCCTTCTTCTGGCATTTCACTTCAATTTTGTTGGCTCCAGTGTGAGATATTCACCTCTCACTGAGTTTATTTAATCTGTTAATCTACTCCCTCCCCTCCTCTCCCCCCTCCCCCCCCCAAAAAAAAGTAGTTATCTGCAAGCACTTTGATTTCCAAAGGAAATGCAAATACATACTCTGCTGCCTGGAAAGGATCTTCTCTAGAGTTCATCTAGTCCAAAATTTTGCTAAAAGTCCTATCACCAACATTAGCCGTGGTTATGTCTAGCCAAATCTTGAAAGCTTCCAAGGGTGGAGATTTCACTGTCTTTCCCCATAATCTGCTTCAGATCTGCACCAAATACTTAGTGAAAAAGTTTCTTTTCTTAAAGCACAACYTGAATCTCTCAAGATGCAGTCTGCGGCCATTGCCCCTTGCTTTACCATCTGTTAATACATAGGAGAATTTGGATTCATCTTTGTAACTCCCTTTCAAGTAGTTGTGGGCTATTATTAGACCCCTTCTCAGTCACCCTTTTGCCAGGCTAAACAAGCCTTGATCCCTCAACCTGTCCTTACAGGCTGTTGTAGGTACCTAACCATCTTGGTAGCCCTCTGTTTCTCCCTATCTCTCTTGAAATGGGAATAACTGCACGAGAATATTGAACCAATGTTATCCATAGCTGCAGGTGGACATTCTTAAGCTGACACAAGGCTGTGGATAGATGTCCCTTTCCACACCTAGGCATGCTCAAATTATTACTGCCTCYTGACTCTGTTACTGTCTGTCGGACTTCATCCCTGCACCCTCATACCGGCACTTCTGTGTGCACTCCCTCACCTGCTTCGTGCAGGCTTGTTCAGCCTTCACAACCCATCCTCTTCGTCTCTTTAAATGAGCACARCTGACTGCCTATAACAATTAGGGAATGGTCTATGCCACTACCAGGGCGATCATATAGTCATTTTCAACAACTCAGTGATACTTAATCCCTGTTGGTAGTAACATCTCTAACCAGCACAGTTGTCTGCAAAATTTACTTTCCCAAGATACTGGAATTTGGGATTATTTTGAGTTAACTTTATCAAGTGCTAACAAATAATCTGAAAGAATATCCTCTTGAAAAAATAAAAATATCTACCTATGTTGATATTACATTAGAAAACCACACTTGCACAACTGATGCATGTATTATATGATATATGTACACACTGTAAATTTAAATTTTCAGATTAGATGGAAAAATAACCATGAAGTACTCCTGTTTCAGAAAGAGAGAGATTCTTTTCTTAACCTCCAAAATTAGAATGAAG
>NW_028186546.1:3648585-3667073 GCF_003343005.1 Rhea americana
AGAGCATTCACAAGACTTTGAAACTTCCTTAGCTATAGTTAGGAGCACATCACTGTCCACAAGACTGCACTTTAATTAACTGGAATGCTCTGAGATTTATTTAATACATTTAATAAGTATTATTTTAACCTCTCATTGGACATCACTATGAATTCTAGATTCCTGTACTCCTAACATGGTATGTCAGCTAACAGTCTGAAGTAAAGGTTTTTTAAGGAGAGTAAGGACAAGAAGTCTAGCCCTTTGCAAATGCATTTTACAGTGTAGCCTCAGGAAACTCATCCGTGAAAAGAAGATATTCACGGTTTATAAGAGATACCACCGTGTATCAGTCTCTGGCAGTACTTCTGRCTTTCCCTTTTCCAACAGTCTTCCTTCTGTTCAGAAATGTTAACTCTGMTTTAACTACTTCTTTCTGAGGAGAAAGAGAGAGAAATGGCTGATTTAGGTTTTTCAGTCTTTYGCATGGCCTTTAATACTTAGCATGGAGGATACACAGGGAACATGGTAATACCAAATAGAAGTTACCTAGTTGTCAAAGGCCGAAATATTTCATGTGATTTAGAAAATATTTGCGGCACATGCATAGATCACCAATTTGCTGACAGAGCACAAGAACAATTTTAGCAGGCTTCAGGATGTAAGCAGCTGGTAAGGATTTAAGGCAATGACTCTATTAGCACTGCAGATTTGGATTTCACTGTTGTCATGATTCATCTTATTCAATTTCTCAGAGTGAATAATATCATTAACTCTGAATTTTTTCCAAAGGAAACAACACAAACATATTAACTAAGTTCATTCTGAATCTCTCTCTCTTCCCTCTATTAGACTGTGCTCTTGGTCAGACACTCTGAATGATTATTTCCTGGACAGAAAAAGAAGGAAAAATGCCATTCTGACTAAAATTATGTTGCATATAATATTTCTGGAGGATTATAAAAGTCTTGTTCACAATAGTGGTTGATTGCTCCCTGTATTTTCATTACTCTTCCCTATTTTGATGTATTCAGGGTGGCATTGGAAGGAGAATCAAGAATTTCATTTCTGTATGTCTCTGGGTAGTTAGATAACTGTTACTTTTCCAGCTCACAGAAAATTGTTACCTAGTTCCATACTGGAACTTCATAAATGGGACATACCCATTTCCGCACAGCTTTGCTCATAGGAAAAAAAATATATAAGCTTGGGCCCAACTARGGGTTCAGGCTGCAGTCATGTGCCACTTTCTGGCTGCAGCTGCCGTTTACTGTCTCGAGAATGGAGGGTTTTGTCCCTTCAAGGTGTCCAGCATGACAACTTCTGAACTCYCTCCTTAGATAGGTTCAAGCCTCATAGTCACAATGATATGTAGRCATTTAATACAGGTTTTCTAACCTGTCTTTTATCACATCAGGTTCATCAGGTTTGACAGTTACTACRTAGAGTACTACGTGTGCAGGTATGCTGGAAAATCTGAAGATCCAACAACCCTTGGAAGTGGAAGAAGAAGAGTCTGAGGAGCCATTTCAAGCAAGTCAGGCAATACCCAGAGTGGAAGATGTGTACTCAGAGCCTCCGCCTACAACAGGGCTAGCTTTTAAGCATTCAAACTTCCTCAGTAGGAAGGAATTTAAGCTCTGGAGCTGAAAGAATTGCATGCTGAAAGAGGAAAGAGGAGCTGAAGGGGGGGGAAAGAAAAAGAAAAGAAACGCTAAGGAATCCTGTGTATGGGCTTCAGTGATGGGAGATAATGAACACCTACTTATTTCAGGATCAATGTCTCCTCATGTGGGTGGCAGCTTCTAACGAGGGTTCATTATTTCCCTTCTCAGACAGTCCARGATAATGATGATGATGATGATCAAAGTCTCCTAGGAAGCAGATTAATGGCTGGCCCACTGGCACAGAAAAAAAGCAGAGTCATTTTTTAGGTAGCCCAAGGACATTCAAACCTGTTTCACTTACCTCCAAAGCAAGTGCTGTGATTTCGTAGCAGGGACTTTCTCTCTCCTCTGCAGTGCTCCTGCCCAAGAAAAAAAGATGAGTCACAAGGAGACTCAAGGAAGGGGCTGGGTCTGGAGGAAAAAGGAGAGGTGGAAAGAAAGGCACTTGACCTGCATTTTACTGGAGAGGGCACATATTGCAACACAGAGAGGAGGAAAGAGAGGAGCAAATGCTGTTTCTGTTATCATTTGTAYATTCCCTTTAAATAGACTTTGAGTTAAAAACAAAGACCAGAATTCAGGACTCCCTCTACATCAGAGAATATTTTACTTTGTAAACTACAGATTAATGGCCTTTGCTACACACAGATGAGCCTTGTATTCATTTTTGCACAGCAGAGAGTAAAAACAAGGAGATTAAGACTTTCCCTGTCTTCTTTTTCTTCGGTAAGTGTGTCACCCATGGGTCTGTCTGAAGGTGGGTAGTACCACCATCTCCACACAAAGCTGCCTTTCTCTTCTCTGAAGAGAAGTCCCCTCTTGCAAATGTGTTCAGCGTGCACAAAACACACTTAATGGACAGGGCCTTTGAAAGACTTTCTAAGTCCTATATACCATACCCTTATTCATAATAGTTAAATATGCATCTGCTCTGTTGACTGTTRCTTTGCATGATGAGAACTGTATCTAGCTTCAAAGAGTTCAAAACTGTATTTATGTCTACATCAGGAATTTCAGGCAATTGTTTAAGATTAGGTGAAAACTTCAGGCTGCATTATTTTTGTTTAGGCACAGAGAAATAGGCTGATCTCACTCAGCTGCAGACAGCTCACAGTCCGGTATCCAGCCCAAGTTAATGGTCCATGCTCCATCTACGATCACCTGCAGCCACTGGGAACCAAGTGTTTCAGAGAGTGACTTCTGCCAGTATTTAGCTCTTGTTTTCACTCTTAAGACAGACCAGAGAACTGATCTAGTCTTGAGTCCAGGTTTAACTTTTGCTAGTTAGGTGATGTGAACGCCTTTGGAGAGTCATTCTCCTCATATAAGGGTAATGCTGTGGTTTCTAATGTTGAGGTACAAAAGTGAGAAGAAATAGGATTTACAGGCTTCGTGGGCTTCAGGTGGACCCTTTGCAAAGTGATGATTTCATTCCATGAACAATTCTATCTTCTCAATTTTCAGTCTTGACTAAGGAAATCCACCTTTGGTATAACTCCATYGCTCCACATACGGACTAAATGAAGTCAATTTCTTAACGATATTTTTATTGATAGTGAAATACAATATGATATAACAAAATATACCATTGTCCTCAACAAAATATGCTGTGCAAGAAGGGATTGTTTTGAATGAAAAAGCATTTGCCACCTTGTTGAAAAATAACAAAGATAATGTTGTTAAATTACAAATTATTGCTCTTCTGCTTGACATTGTTCAAGAAGTATTTCTGTAATTACCATTTAGTAACAATCRCTAGATGAGGGGGAAATAAAACTCTTTAACTGTATCTCTCATTTTTCACAATGTTAAAGCGGTTTAGGGAAGCAAATTTATATATCTTCATCCTGGAGAGTGGAGGGAAACATTGAAATATGTCTTATATATATTATAGAGATAATAAGAGGATACTGTTACATACACAATTATCTGAAAGCTGTATGCAGCGGAAAATAAAATGAGATGAATATGGTGCTCTTTAATTACTTAGTGAGGGATTAAGCACTTATGTGTAGGTTTTAATGGATGCCACTTTCAATTACGCACAGCGCTGCTGAACGCCTTGCTAGCGAATTGCCCTCTGCAGGGTTGAATGCAGCTCCGGTCCGAGCAGGAGTGGGCAATACAGAGATCAGGGGAGTCTAATGGGCCGTTATGTTAGTTCTTCAGAAATAATATTGTACTAGGGGRAAAAAATGCACTAGGGGAGGGGTGGGAAAGGGACTTGCTGCTAAATCCTCGCTTAAATTTGAGTTGACTTTGCAGARTCAGAGCTAAGCGATCCTGGAGGGTTTTCTGGAACTTGCATCACTCACYGCGTGGTCTCGATTCTGCAATGTTTTGAGCTCTGTTATAAAAACAGTGAATAATGCTTTTGCCACCTTAGATAACTTGGGCTCTTAAAACCTCGTCCTAATAAGCATATCCTTGTCTTTGTGCATATAAGCAGCTTCGTCAAAGTCAGCATTTTTCACAGGTAGTTTGTTTCACAGGCAGCACAAAGTGGGAAGTCGCATGGTGAGTAATGAAATGGAGAGGAAGGCGGRGGGAATTCATAGCAGGAATACATTTTGCCTTTGATATTTACAAGTCCAAATTTTGGCTTTGCTAGATATTCTGGGAAAGTCGCTTAAAAAAACCACAAACTTTTCCTAACGCCATTCCTCATTTTTTAAGCGGATAATTTGTGATATTTGGAGACTAATTTGGAGACACTCGCTGGTGACTGAATACTAAAAACAGCCACCGGAAAAAAAAAAGGAAATAGAACTACAGAAGCTCACAGACCTCTGACAAAAGAGGCTGAAGAAGCCTCGAAGGTTGATTTGCAGTTACACTGAGAACTTCCAGCCTTAGCTCTGAGCTCCTGATTTCAACACTCAGATCTGCTGCCCTTACCAACACCACATGTAAAACATCAGTTTTGTGGGTATCTTCYTCTCTGCCCTATGAAATACCATGTGTAGAACTTTCAACTTTGTATCACAATGTTTTCTTATATAATTATACTGCATCGAGCCCAATAGATTTTGATAGTTTTAAGGCTAATGATACTATTTAAAGACAAACCTGTTATAATAATATAAGAGTAGTAATAACAAGGCAGTTTTTCCTGTGAAGGTGGAAAGGAGAATGATTTGAATTTGTAATCAAATTTATGAAAAAATGCTAGGAGAAATAYATTTTTCTCATACAAAAGCAGAAGTATGCTTGCAAAAGCTTTTCAGAATAGAGAAGCATAGAGAAACTGGTACATTGATAASGGTTATGAGACCTAGGAGACGTAATTAAAACATTAAAGAAACATGGAAAAAATATAAATCACACAGGGTAAGTTACTAAGGAAACCAGTGCAAACTGAAGTCCACAGTTTTAGCCTTTACTATATGGAGACACAAACACACACACACACACACACTTGCATCCTGATCACAATTTTAGTGTTTGCAGCTGTTTGCAGAATCTGCCAAATGCCAGAGACTTCAAGAAGTAATTTCATATACAATACATTCAATTTATTTTACATGAAAGGTACTTCGATATTATATTAAATAACACCCATACAAASCTATTAGATTGGATAGATGGAACAGTTAGCTATTTAGTTAAAGTTGATAGTCTTTTCTCCATAATCAATCCAAAACCCAAAATAAATTAATTTTTCAGTAATTGAGTCTGCAATAAACACGTACAAATAAGTGGAGCAAGATCTTGTTTCTGGCTCTCCTGCAAATTGGCACAGCACAGTTTGCACCCCTGCATCTGAACTCTCCCCAGAGAGTATCTACATCCAGAATATCCACTGAATTGTAYGCAGGAATTGTCAGATGGGGGGCTGCTGGCATGGTATAAAACTAGGCCARGAACAGGACTAACAACTTAACAGTATGGGCAGCAGTAAAGCAGCTCTTGGKGGCAGCGTCCTAGCACTATTTAATTCGCTAGCATAAAGGTAGCTCTTGTTATAAACCCAGGCAACACTCAAGTCTCACTCAAGCACAATGCTGTTTAGCAAATACTTCAATGTCTGGAGATCGTGGATGGAAAAAATAGCTGGGAAAGGTCACGCGAGCAGATGGGCAAAACAGTCAGCTCAAGTTCGTGAAATAATATATGCTGCTTTTCAGACTCAATACAGCCCTAATAAATTCATGCAGCTTTTGGATGGAGGTCAGCTCCAGTCCCACCATGGAGTACCAACACGTCACATCCTTCTGCCTTTTGCTAYGCAGAGAAAGCCACTGAGAGCGTAGGTACATCCTTCTAATTCTAGGCACTTCCACACTCTATAAGTGAGCGTAGGGGTGTGCTTTATCCTTGCTTTACAGCATCCCTTCACTATAGAATTGTTTACCAAATTTGAGCATTCATGATTTCAGATTTTTCTATACAATATATCATCAAAGCATGTTGCATCTATCACCTTTCCTCAACTTCTCTTCTAGTAGGACATTGTATACTTGGCCAAAAGATGCACTTTTCAGATATTTGTTTTAGTGCCTTAGAAAACTGGCTAAGACCTTTTCACTGTTAGCTATTTTTTTCTCTTTGTGTTACAGTCAGTACCTAACAAGTGAAGAGATATAAATGTAAAAACCTGAGCAACTCAGAGACAAGAACCATCTGTAAAGGCAYCGCTTGAAATGTTCACTGCTCAGAAGAATCTGTAGAGTCTCTAGTAGACCACATGGGTAGTTTGCTRTGAGTACTGTGTACTGCCCTGAAATTGTTTCCACACTTGCTTTAGAGAAATAAATAATACTGCCTCATTACTAAATTTTCAAATAGAGCTCATTAAAAATGAATTCTTTTGCCCATAGCAAAGGAACGRTATTGTGCAGAATAATGAAGACTCTGGTAAAAACTAACTAATTAATAGTGAAACAACTTTCTCTAGTAATTGTTAAAAATTRATAAGTATTTAAGGATGTCCACATAGAAAAGTCATAAATACATCATTTCATCATTCAAGGAGTAATCAGTACAAATTTAGGCAGACTTATATAGTAAGTGCTAAATCCAAACTGTTCCGCTCTCAATAAAAAATGACCTCCTTATCTTTCATTAGGTCAGAACATCAAGTGAGGTGATKCACAGATATAGAAACACTATTTAAGGAAGGTATTCTTTATTTCCTATTTACAGCTATGAATACTCTTTTAAGTTGAATGTCCTGTGGATCTATTTATGACTCAAGAGAAGAATCCAGAGAAATRGTTTGAATATACAGCTCTGTGGGATGACTAGAAATTAAAGGTCATTTACAACATATGTTCTGGAACAATCATCTGATATGATTTATCCATTGATCATTTTACTTTAGCCCAATACTAAGTATTAGCAAACCACTAGAGGTTAAATTAGTCTTCCTTTATTAAGGCAAGTTAATCACCTTCTTTATGTTAAAAACTCAAAAGTTACAGATTCCATGATAACTTGAAAAATTATCAGTGAAAGATCTTTCAAATTATAAATAAAACATAGAGTCCAAGTTTGTAATCTAAAATTAGTAATAATAAACAAATTAGATTGAATACAGTATAATAGGATTCTGTKTAACAATCTTTTTTTAACCAATGCATATCCCAAAGTATACTGCTGTTTATTCATTACTGCTGCAAAATGCAAATTTTCAGTAAACAGAGAAGTATATTAACGGTAAATGACTTTAAAATTGGCCTGGACAAGTCTCATCACAGATGATCCTCCTGCTTTGGAGGAGAGTTGGGTTTCTGTCAGTCCACAGACAAGCACGCTGGCAGAGAAACGTAGCATGTTCTGTACCAGCTGTCAGGTTGATAAAGGTCTGAAATATTACGATAGTGATAGAAAGTCARCATCATTAGATCTCAGGAGGCTGACAATTTTAAATCTCTCAGATTGGTCAGTCATTCCCATTTCATGAAGTCTTGGATAATTATTGCTTCTTCCAATCTTTCCAAAACACAAAGAAAACAAAATGTGGAAGACTGGCTTCTGTATTTGTACTGTAAAATCATGGTTATCGGAATGAACAGTGAGAGGATGGGACCCCCCATATGTGAGAAATTCCTGAATGGGGGATGTAACCTTTCTTTTTCCCCTCTCTCTCTCTCTCTTTTTTTTTTTTTTTTTTTTTTTTTTAGTATAGGCCAGGCTGTCATGGACAGATGCATGCTTTTGCTAGTAGAAGATATTATAATCCTAAAGAAAATATTTCAGAAGGTCTGTTTTGTAAGGTTAGGATGGGCAAAATTTCCCCACTAATGACAAAAAGAGTTGATAAAGCCATCAGGGACAGACCCATGGTTGTACCCTGCTTCTATATTTAATATCAAGCGTCTTTCTCATCTCCTGTTACTTGACTGGGAAAACACTGACTCTAAGACAGATCCATTTCACAATCATCTTCAAATCTTCTTCTTTATAACATTTTCTTTTTTTTTTTGGCTTGGAAAGCAACAACCATCTTCAGTCTCCTGGTTTTTGTACTTTGGCCAGACAATCCAGGACAATCACAAAGCAAATGTTAATCATATTAATGACAGTGTGCATCACTTAAATGTTAACCTTCAAACCAATAACTCAGATTCAAAGGATCACTTGGGTACAAAAGCTTCTGATTTTGAAATGACCTTTCCTTGTCTGAGAAAAATTGACAGTGTCCCATTTAAGTCACACTGTGTCAACCTAGACGATCACTCACAATCAGCCAATGCAATTTAGACTGGCATTTATGAAAGGGAAAAAAAGGAAAAACGAAGTCCCACAAGAGTTCAAACAGAGCACGCAATACGATCAGGGTGGTTTGGGCAAAGACGTAACATCTTAAAGAGGAATATACACTTGAAATGAAGATGACCAACACAAAAACCCAGAGGTTTGTTGATGAAACTTGCAAGTTTTTTAAAAGACACGGAGATAAAGAAAAAAATGACCGCAATCTTCCTTAGGACCTAGTTTTCTTGGTCTGCTTCTCAGAAGCCGCAAGTGATGTGTATCTCTGAGTAAACGGTTTGAGGAGACATTGTAACCAGCAAATTTTTACTTAGAGACCCTTGCTGTCTTCCTAATGTGTGTTTCCAGGATATGAGCTKTATCATCAAGGAGTTCGAAGCTGTCTTTTGGAGTCTACAAAGAGCCTTTCATTGTTTGTGACAACAATGAGGAAAAGCAGGAGAAATATGACAGAGCACATGAAGAATTGAATTATTTTTTTATAGCTCCCCGTAGCCTTGACTTTTCCGATACCCTAAGTCTCAGCAATGAAGAACTGCAGTCACTTTTATGCATTCTTAGCAAGAACTGTCTGAGAAAACTACCTTGAAAAAATCAAAGAAGGGAAAGTTAGTTAATTAGATTTAATTTGCTGCATATTTCATATTTACTTGTTGTTTCCATTCACTTTGAACTTGGGCATGATTTGTATTAGATTTTCACATGCAAGACTTTTAGTCAAGGATAAGACATTAGACAAAGGGTATTTTATGTTTTCAAATTTAATCCATTAGGGTAATGTATGCTTTTGGATAAAAACTGCCTTGGTTTTGTTCCTCTCACATAATGAGGCTCTGATCACACCCCATGATTATGGTTAATAATGAAAGATGTGTAAACAAATATTATATTTCAAGTATTCAGCATCTAAAATTTTTCAGGGAGATAAAAAGAAAACAAGCAATCTTTTTCCCATGTACATTTAGCATTTTACCCATTTACATTGCTATAAAGTATAAGAAAACTTAGAAAGAAAAGGGGGCAACCCAGATGAATTTTCATTCCTCATTGCAAGATTAATAAAATGTCTCACAGCTTTATCATCATAAGTTCTATTCACTGACTTTGTTCTCAGATATAGTTGAACCATTTGATCAGAATTTTACAAAAGCTTAATTCTCTGAGGGGGAACCTGCAAAGTTTTCTCCAAAAGTCTGAGATAAGTTTATGCATCTTCACGTATAAATTTCAAGATGGATGCATGTGTGAGGGTCACCTGGGAGGACAGAGCAGAGTGATATAGACTCTTGCATCATCCAKACAAACTATGTATTACTCTAATATGTGATTGAGGCTACAAACCTTWTAGCTCCTTCTCCTCCCTAGGAAACGTGACGGTGACGGCCAAAATGTATACAGTTCCCTTTTCCAATTACTTTTCACTCTAATCTGTCTTAAAATATCAAGTTCATCTGAAATTTTATTGTTTGGTTTTATAGTTTATGCAAATTTTTACAATTAATATAATACTGGCAATTTTTTTTAGTTTTTTTGTTTTGTTTTGTTTTGTTTTTGTTTTTTTTAAGTTTATAAGATAGCTTTCATTCATACAGATCTCTGTCCCTGCTCAGCTATGTCTATGACATTTCAGAATCCAGTTTTAGGCTATCGTTAGATTATGCTTTCTTTTAATTATCTTGTACTGCTTCTAGACTTCCTAAGGAAAAGTACAGTATTGAGCTCATGACATGAGTGTCMAGATCAAAAATATCTGATTAGTGTTGATCCAAATTTATTTCTACACAAAAAGGGAAACCATTTCACCTAACCTAYGAACAAAAAGAAAAAAAGAGAGCATGTAACCTATTGTTCTGACTTTCAAAAACAGAGAGGATATGTCCATTTGAAATGCCAGTRTAGTATGTTGCTTTGACATTTGACTTTTCAAGCGTTGCAGCTCTCTATCACTGCTCTTTCCGTGCTGCTCCTGATTTTTCCCTTTTGAYCTGATTACTTATCCATACTTGCTGGTGACCCTAGGAAATCAGGTTCAGCAGCTCTATCAGTCTCTTCTATTCTCTTATTTCTATGAAAGGGAAAAATATCTATCCTAGAACCATTTATTTCATCTGGCTACTTACCTCAGAGTCTGCTATGGCAGGCATACAATCCAAAGATTTTCACAGCACCTTATGGCTGAATTAGCACTTTTTGTTCCTTTGTACCTGTTTTTMAAACATGAGTGATTAGAAGGAGGATCTGTCTTTTGTCTTGATTTTTTTTTCTGTGAAAAGTAGAATAAGTTTGCTAAGAAATGTCTTGGGCTAGCAAATACTCTCATTAGATAGTTAAAAAATAACAACAAAAAAAACAAAAACAAAAACAAAAACAAACCCAAGCAGTCAAATAAACCCTCCCAAAGTTTAAATCTCTTCTCCGCTAGCATAACATTGGAAACATGAATAGTGGTATTCCACTTCTCAGGTCTTGATTATTACTGGGTCGTTGTTCTACTTCCGAGCTAAAAACAAACAATCAAGCAAACCTGGAACATTTTTTTTTGGTACAAACGCTTTTCTTTCCTGCTCATTTTGCCCAAACAAATACGCAATTGAAAGGAAAAAAGGTTCAGCCACATCACTGCAGACTGTGCTTTTCTGAGTTTCCAAATATGATCTATCTCATGTGAATTCCATCTACATCTCACACCTGGACTTTTACAAAAGACGTTTACAGTACCCTGGTTGGCAATAACAAGTCATCAGGGTTGTAACAAGGTGAAGGTGAGGGGGRCCCAACACATCCTAGTACACCCGTCACAGTCACCCGTTTCTTCTCCAAGCTAAGCAAAGGCGCCCTTCCACTTTGCACTACAATACTCACAGCTCTGCATTTGCCTCTGCTAAGTTCACACGAAGAAAGAGAGCTTGCCATTAACAGAGCAGCTCTGTACTAAACCATATTGAAGCTAAATGATGTACTGACTTCAGGGAGGAAAACTGATGGTAGATAATACAATATTCTATTAAACGTTGCAGAACACCAATCGCCCTTGGATAATAAATTCCTAAGGAAAAGGGAAGATTAGATTACTGCTCACATTAAATTATATCAAAGAGGTTATTCTTGGTTTACGCTCTTATAAGAAGGAGAAGACTCACTCAGATGCTCTCTGTTTTTCATAAAACCTTCCTTATATCAAAAAAACTGCTATTCATCATCTTACACAGAAAGATAATTCATTGCTAAAGGTTTGACATTTGAACTCAATATATTTTATTCCAATATTTTGTTCTCATGAGGAATTCAGTCGCTTTGAAGGAATCAGATCACTGTACAGTAAACACAGAATTAATCAGAGTATTTCTTGTAGGTTAATTCTGATTTTCTATGGGATGTAAGCAACATACAAACTTTTAGATCAAGATTCAGATCCTGAGCATTCAAATAATTAGATACCTTTTTTAAAAATTGTGTTCATCTGTTCTTGCTGCAAAATCTAGTTGCAAAATATGAAGAYGTCAGACTCCAAATTCAAGTCCAACATTTGAACTCAGTCTGTTCTCATTTCAGAAAAAAACATATAGAAAAAATCAGTTCCTCTGAGAGTTCTAACTACAAAATTTGGAGATCAGTTCCTGCATTTCTTTAGAACTCCAACTGTTCTTTCACCTGCTTGTGTGAGACGGCCTGAGGGTCCCTTGATTTCTCTGTGAACTGTAAACTGAAAGAGAATAAGAGAAAAACAAGCAAGTTTATGAATGGTATCTTTTCTCTACTTTTTAATGGAAAAAAGATCTCATTCTGAAAAAAAAAAAGGGTTCTGTTTTGTTTCTATATTTGGGTTCTCGTGCTCCACCAGAGTACTGGACACTACTTTGGTTCCCCAGAGACTTACAAACAGAGGATTATACATTCAACAGCCTGATCACTAAAAAGCAGGGAGATATTTGCAAGAAAGTATGCCTTTCCTGGAAGTATCTTTCTAGGTATTGAAATAAGCCAGAAAATTCACTTGCCTTGACAGGATTTTGGAAGGTGTCTCAACTTAACATGTGGACTTCCATAAAGGGGCAGGGAAATGCCTATAATAATTCCTTATCATATTTAGAGTGAAATTTATTTTAATTAACTTAAATTACCTGTGAGTCTTGGCTACAGCCAATGTAGAAAGGAAGATACCTTAAAAGAGTAGTTCATCTCTTTTTAAATTGGAGTTCATTGTATTTTAAGAAACCAACTCCATGTAGGTTCCCTTTGAATTCAATGGCCAGACTCCTGCTGGCTTCAGCAAAGACAGAACTGGTCCCACGTCTTGTTTGCTTCTTGTRTAATCCACAGTCCTTTATGTGAGCTACTAGGAAAACAGAATTTGCTTTATGCTATTCAAAGGAAAAAGACAGATGCCAATAAAAAAGAGCCTTGGGGAGATGTAACCCACTGGTTATGTGCTGCAGTGGAAATTCATTGCAAGCAGCACTCAAAAATGATGGCACAATCTTTGCTTAGGAAACAAATGACAGATGTGACATCCAGTCAGGAGCATTCAATACCTGCACATGAGGCCCAGGATGACTTTGCATAAGATTTTCCTGAAAGTATGGTTAAATGAAAACTTGTAGGAGTTGTCCTCCTAGACACCTATGCTCTGATGGTGCCTTCATATGTTCTGGAAAATATTCTAAGAGACATCTTGTCAGAATATTCATCTTGTGAGGAGCCATCTGTGGACCATAACAAASAGCAAAGGACAAAACCAATGGGGCTTTTAAGATATCACAGATCTGACCTTGAGGCCCTACTTTCAGAAAAGTTTCCAGTACTATTCTGCTCAGCGAAAGCTATCTTTTTGTCTGATCTCATTAGGACTGAGCTATGACTATAAACCTCAGGGCAGTAGGACAACCTTTTAGTAGAAGACCTTAGGTATTAAAATCCACAGCACAACCCTGTTTAAAACCTGGGTAAACAACCCTGCTTAATGGAGTTCACAAGACTGCACATTCTTAGAAACCTATCGTTTGTATGTTATAAAGTATCAGAGCCTGAAATTGCCTCCTAATTTTATTTAATATTTAAATAGTGTAGCTAAGGAAATTTTAACTTATCATTCTCACAACCAAGGAAGCGACTCTAAACACCGTATTATGAACTATTCAATACTTTTCCCCCTCTTTTGCTGAAGCTGGACCACTACGTACCAAGAAAACTGAAATCCTTGAGAAAAAGGAACTTCGATATTGGTTGCAAGTGCAAGTGTAAAAAGGGAATTTCTCTTGAATCAGGAATCCTAGATCTTTTTCCCTCACCTTTTTATATTATTCACTAGCTGAAAAATAGAAATCATCTAATAACCAGAATTCCAGTCCCTTTATCTGCAGCTAAATGCTGAGATTGACACACTAGAAAAAGGCTCCCTCTTGCCTACTGTTCTTCTGATTCCTTGAACCTTAACGCTAGTCTATATAGTGACTATTCCTGCCTACTCCCAGCTTTAGAGGGAGGTTCACAGAGAYTTCCCATGAAGAATGGTTTCAAGTCATACACCGATGGCAAGATCCATGCATCCCAGCCTTACAGGCAGTGTTTTTGGTGTTAGTCTCTTATAAAAGGGACTTCCAGCAGCAGTTTTTAAATTCAGTGCTATTTAGKGCAAGTGGATTAGGCATGGTCTCAATATTCCTAGCACATTAGGTTTCCTCGGGATGCTCAGTCAAACAGAAATATGTTTTTCTCATCACTAACAGAAACTGGAAGGAGAAAGATAATGAGATATCCACTTTAGCAAAAGTGGCATTTTAGGATGCCCAAGAAATTTTTCCTGCAATTAAGTGTAATGGTGTCTCGGATGTTAAGTAGGATTTTTCTGAATCATTCTTTTAGTTTAGACTTCTATACTTTACCAAAAGGGCATTTCAGGTATGTAAGTGTTCTGCTTGTTGTCTGCCAGACTGTTACTTCTTCAGATGAGGAGCCAGCATCCTCTACCAGATGGTTCTCCTGACTCATAGGCTTTTTAGGCAGATACAGTGATAAAGAGGGAGAAAAAGGAGCACATATTCACTATGTTTTGCACAAGCTCTTCACAAATCAAGATGTACACAAAGATGTGACCATGATTTTTCATAGGTGAGAAGCAGAAAAGCACATCCATCAGCCAGAGATGTTCCACAAGAACATCTCACCTGAGCCTCACAAGAGGCATGAGTTTTCTTGCCCTTCAAGAAGATGTACATTTCAGTGACACTGAAATTGTGCAGGATGTTGTCTACACACTCATGAAGGCATTTATAGTGGAAGTTTAGGCATAATAAGCTGGATTTTTTTTCCAAATAGATACAGTAGAAATGGCCAATGACCTCCAAACTGTGAACTAAACTGTGAAAAAAGAAAATATGATAGAAGTCATTTCAGAGATACTTTAAAGTGGACTGACTTGAATGCCATTTTATGGCCAGTGCTTCTAAGCAATGCATTTAAAATAGGCATTATAGAGGGCCAAGATGAGGCAACAGAACATGCAACAGAAACAGCAGTCAGATATGTGTTAAAAATCCTCTGTGTCACCCAGTATCTCTGAGCACTACACACAGAGTCTCTCTGCCATGCAGAGTTCACCTGTGCATGGCCATGATGAAGACAGGTAAATCAAACCTATGCTTGGGTAATGTGCAATAAATTCAACACATCACAACCCTTACAGTACACCAGCTATCTGGAGCCTTTTCAGACTGGAGGTCTAGATCTAGTGTCCCCATTGGGTCCAGCTACTGATAGCACCACTAAGGACAGAAACAGTGTTCAAGGTGAAGGAAGCATCAGCAGCTTCCAACAAAAGCAGCAGCAATTAGCAGGCTAACTTGCTAAGAGACATTCTGAGTTGGACCACAAAAGAACTTACAGTGAAWAACTGTCTTTGATTCAGCCATCCTCACTGCAGTGTCATGTCACAGGGAAGTTACGGTAGAGAAATCATGGCAGCAACACTTACGTGTTTCATTAAGAAACATCCTGTTGATTCCTGAGATCTTTCTGGAAATGAGATTTATATGTTCACTTCATTGAGCCCAGATATTTCAAAATACTCAGCTGTGTTAGTTCCTTTGAAATCACAACTGGTGAGGAACCAGGTATTTTTGAGAATCTGGTCCTGAGGATTTCATGGAAGAAAAATATTCTTCATTATAAAGTGGTTAAACTCTGGAACAGGTCCAGAGACATGGCTTAATCTCCACCCCAGGAGCTTTCTAAAACTTGCCTAGATGGATACTAAGAAATCTGACATCCACATATCTATACCATACATGTATACATACATATATACATACACACATAAAATACTTGTAAATTATATATCACATTTCAAGTRCATTTTGAAATTTCCTTACATTATAGATACCTGCTACAAAGGATATAAGAAATTAGCCTTAGAATGGAATCAAACTATAAATTTTTATTAGATGAGTCAGAAATATTTTCATGCTGTGGGCAGTGTCGGTTTATAAGAAGCACAGATTATTATCTGCTATAACAAGGAGCATTAACTATGATTAATGAGCTGGCTTTGAAAGTCAGACCAACTCCACAATATAATCTTTTCTCCTCTAAGGCAATTTTTAAAGACACTTTTAAATATTTTAATAGTTAAGCAGCCTACTGAAGCTGGTGCTCTCTGATTGAAAAAAATAAGATCTAGTTGACCATTATGTGAACAGTAGCATCATATGTATGTTAATGTAATTGCTTCTTGGCAAAACCAGGGTCTGATAGAAGCAGTCACCATTATGTTAAATTCATTTGAGCTGAACTATCTAAATTTGAGGAAATTTGGCCCATTTTTCACTTTTTTTACTGGTAAAAAAAGCAGAGTGTCATTAAATATGTTCTCTGAAAACAAGATTACTTCTAGAATGAGTTTGTGATTAAGGTATAGATTAAATCAAAGAGGAACTTGAGGAATTGCACTGCCCATAAATGCAGTACAAGTTGATACCATATCATATCCAAGATAGGCCTAAAAGGGCTATGTGAGCTTACGTAGCTTAATCTGGAAATGGAATAATGAGAAAGGTCAAAAGCATGTGATCAATTTAGGGCTCATAATGCCATTTTCAAAAGTGACTTTTGACACTGTAGATCCTCAAAACTATTCAAGAACCTAGCCGTCCCAGAGAAATTTGAATTGAATAGCCATTGTGTTAAACAGTCACTGGTTTATAGTACTTTACATTAAACTGTCACTGGATACAATACATGAACATTTCCCATAACAGGGATTAAAATACAATTTTCCTCAACTGAAGTATAGATATCCAAGCAAATAAAGTTCAGAGTCCTCTCCCATGCATTATTCTTAGGGGAAAATGGGAAAATAACCTAAATATTCTGCATTCTTAGTGAATGTTCTAATTCCTATCATTATTTTATATTTAYATTTATATATAATGTATATCTATATATGTTTATGCAAGCTACTTTTTCAGCTGTATTATAGAAGGAGGAGATAATCAGCTATATATTACTCAAGCTGTAATAATAATTTGAATGGACCTCACCAGGGGATCTGCACTATGATCACTTATCTGTKTTTTGTCCTAGCAAGACACCAGTTATTTTGTGGCTGATCTACCACTTAKTTCCTCACCTGGCGAATGTCTGGAAATCCTAAATGGGTGGGATAGACCTGCAAACACGTAGTGAGCATAGCACTTTTCAGGATCTTGGGGAATGCTATGCTTAGATCCAGTGTGCTCAAATGGGGCTGAYAGGATCTAARTTCTGGATTTAGGGTCKGGGCAGATAATCATAGATGCAGTGAYTTAAATGTAGTTTATCTTGGATGTGCAATAAGCTAGAAATGCATACATGACCYCTAACTACAGTATGAGCTCAGGAAGCTTCTGAGCTATATCTTGTTCAACTGTGGCCCTTACGTTGTTTGAAACTGTGCTGCCTCACACAGACAAATCATCATCCTCAATCTCATTTTAGGAAGTCAACAYATTAAATAAATAATTAGAGCATGAGTCATAGTGTCATTAATACTTCTAAAATACTTGTTAGTGCTTTCTGTCCTAAAGTGCATCGGAGACGTACCGGGTGCTGTCGAACAGCAATTGCTGTTCACTGTTGAGGARGAGGATGTTTCAAGTAGAGCCAAGCAATACAGCAATTTTACAATCAATGAGTCAGACATTATGATAATTTTAGTATAATTTTTGTTTTGTTGCCCAACATATGCATTTTATGTATTTTCTGAAGTGCACTGAGATCTTTGAGAATGAAAGGTGCCAAAGAAATAGGAAAGACTGTAGCTACCACTTAACAGTACCTTATGCCCATCCATTGTCGGCTTGGTCAGTCCCTATGGAAATATCAAGTCTGGGAAACGGTTTCTCAGCCATTTTGTTTTGCAGAGGGGAGTTAAACATAGGAAAAGACTATCAACTCTTTTTAACAATACACATTCATCAAAAGAGCAGAAAAACAAGGATGGCCACAACTGGAAATGTGCAAATCCTTGTGTTTTATTTCCTCAATCTTTTATTTAGTTTTTAAATGAAAACCAACAAATGATAGCAAAATGCAATACACTGTATGACTTATTTGTCAATAAAAGCCTATGGGATTTACACTGCCATGCGAGGGAGGCCATTTACATGTTAAGAAGCCATTTATGATACTAATAAAAGTCTACGGGATTTACTTTACAGTGTGTATGAAGCCATTTATGATGTTAAGAGTCAATTTACAATGTCGACAATTGTGTTAGCAGTAAAAATGCAAAGTGGGTATATAATGTTGATTTTTTTTTCTTTGTATTGTTGCTGTTTCCCTGGAGGTGATCCGTGCCTCAGCTGCATGGATTTTCTGGTTTATGTTTTAAATGAGACAGATATGGTATAAATTGTTGGTTTCCCTAAGTGAATTTTCTTTATTTACACAGATATATTCTAGATACCTCAGATAGTGTAACAAGGCAGGAATTTCTGGCTGTGTTAGGCAGCCTTTTTTGTCTGTAGAATTTGGTTACAGCACCAAAGATCTTCCCAGTCTTCCCACTTTCCCTTGGACATTCACTAGTCTGGATCCAACAGCAACCTCTTCATATTTGTCCTAATTCTAACTCTTTTTGTTTGTTTTTTT
>NW_028186546.1:3667083-3723915 GCF_003343005.1 Rhea americana
AGTAAAATATCAAAGACTTCTGGGATAAATGTTTACTGCTACCTTTATTTGTGTATTTGCTCCAAATAAAGAAAAACATGATTTCTTATATTAACTGAAAAGTGGCTAGCATCCTTTTTTTTACAGAATAAGTCACTGATTAATCAAAAAGTTTACCTACATAAGACCAGTTAACCATGTTAATGGGCAAGAACTACTGCACAATTAGAATAGTAATTCCACTTCCTTGAGATGCCTATCTAAATGAAGGTGCCTACTAACCGAACAAGGTCCAAGATCCTCTATGACTATGACAGGAACTTAGGCCCCCTACCTTAAAAGTAGACATGTTGATGGAAACAGCAGTATTAAGATGTCTTCAAACAGAAACTGAATCCCATCCTGCATACATTTTTTTATGTTTTTTTTTTTAACATAAAGCTAAACTATGTTTTCCATCCTGACTCATTTGATATGCTGATTCCCATTTTCAAGGACCAAAGAGCTTATTTTCAGGTAACTTTCAAGAATTTCAGATATATGTTTATACTTACTTGGAAATGAAGCTTTTCAGATTTTTGTCTTGCTTAAAAGTTCTCTTCATAATCTGCTTTCTAAAATGTKTAAAAAAAAAGATAGCTACTTCAAAGACTGCATTTAAAAACTCTAAGAGTTAATTAATTAGTTATGTCCAATAATTGGAATAACAGCCCTGGAAGACTATATAAACAGTAAGGTTGTTTGGACTTACTCAAAATAGATTTGCAACTCTAGTGTAGCTAAATGCATGACRTAATATATTGAACGTAAGACTTCAGACTTTCAACTTCGGAAACTTCAAGATTTTCCTGCCACAAGAACGACAGCAATTAAATGTTTACTGTCTATACTTCAAACCAACTGCACGTTCACTAAGTGAAGATGTTCTTAGAATCAGGTTATGAATGCAATGAGCCAGGGAAACAGGAACTAAAGATTATGAAATACATAGATGGATAGTAGAACCACATTTTGGTAGCCTCTACTAAGTTATGAAAAACAGAGGCTATRGAATAGTTAAAAATGAACTGGTAAAAATAAATACAAAAGTATCTGAACTTATCTGCTGGGTTTTTCAGGCCAGGCAGGGAGAAGTTGTCATTGTTTTGTCCATTCTGAATTGAATAATCAATATTCCCTCCKTCTGCTCCCACTTTCAATTTTAAAGCATGTGATGTATCTCATCCTGTTCACTTCTACAGGAAGGCAACATGTTAAGAGTTAAGTACAAAAATATAGTTACAGCAAAATATCCAGAGGAAGTAGCCCTCCTGTTCAGATGACAACATGACTGAGATTCTAAACTCTGTTGGCAAAACAAGGCCATAAATCATGGCAAGTGATGAGATTTGTACATTTTAGTATTTATTTTAGTGGAATAATGAAATKTTATTAACATTTCAACTACTACTGGCTTCTTCACATCCCCTGGTGTCTTGAATTTACAATCTAAAATGACTTTTTTTTTTTTTTTTTGATTGGTTATACTGAGAAAGTCACCTGTAAGAGAGCTGCATGGCAACTTTGTTTGTGTTAGAACTTAGTTACAAGCTGAGCAAACACACGACCACAGCCCTAAGCCCTCGCTAATATGCTTTGTCTTAAATAGAAGTTCRCAGTAAGTGCAATATGTGCTGATGTGGCTAACTTCTAGCTTGGAAGATAGCTTACATCTATCCATCTTAGAGAAAGGATGGAGAAGGTGCTTAAAAGTCTRCATCTGACAAAGTGCCTGACTATGTCTGCGAAATAGATTAGAGTCCACTGTCTTTCCTGAGGTCAGCTCAAACAGCAGCACTTATTTCTATACAGCTAAACTTTCCTATTTCACAAAAAACAGGCTTTCATAGCTTTGAAAACTGAATAAACCTGCAGATTTCTTGCCTGCATGGATTCCCCTCTGTCTTTATAACCTTTGCATGCACAAGGCCAATCACAGCCGTAGATAAAGCAGGTAGTTACCTCTAGCTGTGGACCATTAGGGACAACCCCATGGCCACAGCCTCACTCCAGCCTCATCTATGCCAGGCCTTCGATGAGGAGTACTGGCTACTTCTGCCACTTCAGATAGGACAGCATGGAGATGGTCACTACCAGGAAAGAAAGTAAAAGCAATCCTTTTCAGCATTATTGGTCTTTGTCCATTCTCCTCATATCCTTCCACAGCAGAAGGAGCCATGAGGATCTACACGAACCATTCACACTGCAYCTGCACTCCTCTTCCTCCGAGTCTYCAAATGCAATTTTGCCTACCCTGGTGAGAAATCTGGAGATGTCTATGTGCTACACAATCTCATATGTCCCGAATTCCATACTAAGGTTCATTTTCTCTGTTAAAATGAAACATTTTTCATATCCCAATTAAATCTCTGCCTTCCTTTTAAGACTGTGGCAACTTTTCCATTTTTTGATTTTTGGGGTTTGATTCTGATTTTAGTTACACTAGTAACACTTGAAACATCATACAGGATTAAAAGTTCCAGAGAGAAATATCCAATTTCTTTAAAAGAAGAAAATGTAGCATAATCAATCATGTCTTTCAAAACTATTTTCTGGATTTTTAGCGAACATCAGATTTAATCCCAGTGATGTCAGCATGGCCATATTCTCAGCACTATAAATTAATGAGGCTTCACTGAAGAACTATATAAAGTTACATCACTGTAGGTTTGCCCAGACTCTTGGACTCTACTGTGATGGAGCTTATATATGAAAAGTAGGGGGAGACAGAGATAGGAAGAGAAGGTTGATTCAGACTTACCTGCTGAGATTCTGATTTAATTTTTCTTCTGTTACATTTTGGCAAGTCAAATGGAAATTTGAAATCTTAGAGTCTCAGATACGTCCTGAAAAAYTTGAAAAACATTCTATTGGAGAAATTTCCAACTATATAGTCCTTTGTATCTTTTTCTCTTAGCAATGCAGCTTCTACCACCATGATGATTCTGTTTCCTTACATACTCCTGGATTCATTCTTAAAGTAGAAAAATGCAGCCCCCAGTAAGAATGTAAAGCCATAGTTTAGAGATCTCTCAAAGAACAAAAAAAATCTAGAAAGTATTTGATTAAAAAAATATTATTTAGTTCTTTTCAGTTTTTTTCATTACAATAATATCATCTTGCTTCACTTGAACTTTTTTCCCCCCACAGTAAGTCCCAACTCAGTGCCTAGTCCAAAGCGATATTTGTTTGTTTAGTCTTCAACTAAAGCATTGTAGAGCATTGTGAAAAAAACGCACGAGCAGCAGCTCTCAGTGTTTAGTGCAGCAGGAATATGTGACATATAAGGGACTGCAGAAACATTAAGTTCTTCTTTGTAACGTCTCAGAATTGTTGCTTATGACAAAGACAAATGAAGCGTTGCAGTTACAATTTCCAAGTAATGAAGCTGCAGTGGAGTGAGCTTCCAGTGGACCATGTTATGTTCAAGACAGTCTATTGCATATGAGCATGAGGAGTAAAATAATTAGGGAAGGAGTCAGGCAATTAATGAGAAGGAAACAAAAGTGTTTTTAAGACATCATCCTACCTGACCCCACTCTGGCCCTTAGCAAATACAAAAGAGGGGTGACCAGACACAGCAGTGACTTGAATCCGAGGAACGTCTGTTCATTTCTTGGCTATGTCCCAGGCTGCCTGACCCTGGGAATGTCTCTAACTCTATTATGTACTCCATTCTCAGACTATAAAAGCTGTGAGAGCATTCTCCTGTCTCACTGGAATAAAATTCATTAATGATTGTGAAGTTTTCAGCWATTATAATTACAGAGATTGTATGCAATGGGCACAAAGACTAGGGGTTTTGAAGCAAATATTCAAAGACATCTAGGTGTTTAAAAATGTAAAGCATTTTAATTGGAGTCTAGGCACCTAARAGCTTTTGAATATCCTAATATATAAAAATTCCTAATTCTGACTTTACACAGACAAGGTAGAGATCATGCAGATGACACTAAAATATGGATAATGTATGGAGYCTATACCCTACCAGGTGATGGATAATTAGGAATCTATATTTTTTCAAACTAATATTTTCTTCAGTTGATTTTAAAATTGCTCTCACACACACATCTGTAGCAATTAAATATTTTGATTCAAAACTTTTCTGGAAAACAAGATTCAAGGTTTGGCAGCCTCACCAGTGGCAGACTGGTGTTTYGCAAGACCGAAGTGTTCCTGAAAGGTTCTGTTCAGTTCTACAGAGATTTAATCTATTTCCCAGCTGAAGGGCATTAAGTATATTTGGTTTATTTTACCTATAGCACAAAACCTACACTGACTTATTCAAAGAACCAAAATATAAAGCTCAGAAAAAACATGCAGTTTGATTTATATGCAGTAGAGTCACTGAGAGTCTCATAGTCTTTGGAGAATGGACRTAGAAAATGACAAATAATACTGACSAGAACAAACATGGCCATGGATTTATTGTAGTTGCTTTATTATAATGTCACATATAATGTACTGCTGTAGTATATATTTTTGGATTAAATAAATATACTTTATAGTGGTCATATTATAATGGAATATTTCGAACTCTCATTGATTGATTCATTCATCCATCCATTTCTGACAGCAAAGTAGTTTAAAGGATAAAGAAAATAATTGTATTTTCTATTTTTGCTCTAAGTAATGGGTATAAATGTTATGAGTTTGTTTTCTAGCAGTATTATGAACTCAAAACWCCTTATTTAAAAAGCTATGAAAAAATACAATATATATTATATATATTTTATATTTAGTCCTAAAAATATTTCCTATATTTTTGACAGAARGGTCATTTCAGCTTGGTGAACTTTTATTCACACATGTACCAAAATATATTAGCTTATTATTATGTTTCAAACTTTGGAACTTATACATGCTGAACAGCAAGAAAACAATCAGCTTCTTCATCTTTCATCTTTCATCTTACAAAGTATTTACTCATTTCCCAGTCCTTGTGTATTTCTGCATTAACTCATGTGATAGGAAATTTAATGTATAGAGAAGTCCAAAGCTTTTTATTTAATTCCTCTATATATGGATGAAATAAAAAACTTAATTTAGTCCTAAAATGAATAAGAAGAAAACCAATGAACTAGATGCAATTATGCTGCTTACAATAGACTTGAAAATCAGGTCTAATCTTCTTATATAATTTCTTCTTTTCCCAAGAATCATTTTTCACACTGCTAGTTTAATCTTTCTGCATAGGAAATTTCATTTAGCATTTGGCTAACCAAAAATAACTCAATAAAATATTTCAGTGCTTCTCGTACTTTTTGCTTTTATCAGAAACTTTCTTATATTAATTTGGTTTGGTAATAAAAACAAAAAAAATGTTTATGTAAGGAAATTTGGAAGAAAATAAATTGGAAGCCAAAATTTTCAGTTATTAATTAAAATATTTGGTCTTCCATGACAGACAATATCAATAAAAAGAAAAAAAAATAAGAAAGAAAAAGAGACATTTCAATTATTTTGTTTCACTGACAAAACATTGTCATCATTCTTAGTCCATGTATTCTTTTCACTCRTATTCCTGAGCACCATTTTGCTGTGAACTGTAAAGCCTCCTTAGATATCTTTAGACTCAAGTCCACTTACCAACACTTTATGGCACTATGTAAATCTTTTGACATGTTGGATTTTATTGTCTCACAAACAGCTAAACAAAGCCTAATGTTGTTACTCGGAAGATTTCCACAGACTAGAGATGAAACTGGGAGTTACTCCTTAAAAGCTTTTTGAGATGGTCTAGTACAAAAGTCTTGTGAAGTAGAAAGAATCACGGATTTAATTTGCCATTGGATGGTTCTTCTAGTAAAACCAGAATTTGTGAGTAGAACTAAATGTTTCACTCACATAAGAAAAGGCGCTTTGCCACGGCAACCAAAGGTACTGTCTTAATCTATATTATATCCATATTCAAAATGTACTCTTTGCCTGATTGAGAACACAGATTTGTGCAAGGACTTCTTTGCAAGACAGTATTCAAATTCTGTTCAAATTTGCTTCAGCCTTTCAAATTCTGTTCAAATTTGCTTCAGCCTTTTCTGCTGGAGTTATATGAAATAGTTAAATATTCATCACCTGGGAACGCAACGCTAAAAGCCATATAATTTCAGGATTAGGACATTCAGTGAATAGGTGAACTCTCAAGGCTCTAGATTCAGTGAATATTTAGTTATAGAAAGTGAAACAATAAAATTAGRAAAAAAACTGAGAAGACTTCAATACTATAATACTCTGCAATCTCACCTAGGATGTAGGAGGCTGGGTTCAAATCTGCCRAAAATATTTGGCAACTGAACACAGAGCTCTGACAACCTAAATGACTGACTGTTGAATTCTTCAGATAAGTGTCCTAAAGGAATAATGATAACTGCTCTTTCGGCACTTTTTTTATTAAAGAGTTTAAAATCAAAGAAGTCACTTTTAAATACTTTCTTTTTTATTATTTTTTAATTTAAAAATTCAGCTTTAATTGAAAGGAACATTTCATGACACATACATATACGTTCAGGCTTTTCAGCTTCATTCAATCTATCTTTTTTATTGTTTAGCTATATAGTCCAATTATTCATGTAGTCCAACCGTGTACACTTTCAACACTGTAAGTAATTAACAGCTGGACAGATCCGCTTCTGTTCTCTGTTGCAGTGTTCCACGGTCCTTTATGAAACCTGTATTTAAAATTATTTACAGGAGCAAACTGATATAGCTTTATGAGATATCAATGTGTCCTGAAAATTTTACAGCAGTGGAAAATATGATTAACTATGTTTAATTACCAAGTTTAATGTCCAAAATTAGATTATTTAAATGGAAAATTGAAAAGCTAATCCCGTTCTTTTGGCTTTTTCAACAGCCTTAAATCAACTTCTATTCACCATCCCAGAAAAATTAAATGCAAAGATCTTAAAAAATCTAAGTGCCCCACAGTCATTGAGAATCTAGGGCATATTAAAAGCTTCCTTATTTATACCATTTTTCTACAAATATTCTCAGTGGGACTACCCACAGATAGTACAGCAAGAACTTCCTACATCCTGCTAGTGCCTACAGCTCATTATTAATATAGCATTTACCCTTTGAGATTTGCTGAACTAATCAGAAGTAATGTTAATAATATGCAAACTGGGATTTCCTCTGGATAAAGAACATTKCAGAGAAAATTCTATTTATTTAACTTCTGAAAGCATCAATAAGAGTAGATTTTCCTATCTTCTTCAGGTCTCTCCTGGTTCTGGCTTTTGGTTTGTTTGTTTTCAGATCTTCACATTAATTCATAGAGGTACCTAGCATGATCATGCAGAAAGCTAGAATAGAAGAAAACTTCAGAAACTCAAATACTGCTGCGTGGCAACTGCTGACTCTTTCAGGGTGAAATATTGTGTTGTTAAGTGGTGAATCTTTTGAAACTGAGAGGTTTGGTCACTGCTTTCCATTCAGGAGAGCTGTAAGAGATAGATAAGCTCCAGTTTCTCTTTAAAACAAAGGGAAGGGTGTCCAAGAAGAGCAAGTCCTCTTCAGGGTGAAGAGGATTCAGACTACCACGCGTTAGCAAAGGGGAGTATGTGAAGAGCCCTGAGAAGCAGCTTTGATGGAGCAATAAGACAGGCAAAGAGACAGGAAAAACTATTTAGTCTGCAGAAGATACTCCTAACCTTTTGGTAACTWGGTTTACTGGCATCATGATCTCACCTTCCTTCCCTACTCCATTATTTTGTTGCCAAAACAGAAATAAGAATGACTATCTGGAAAAAAAAAGTGCACATTCAAATCAGCCTGGCTCTTACAAGTCCATTCAGATGGGTCTGGACCCTACCAGAAGCTAGGTAATGAGGGTGGCTAGCAAAAGGCATGCTAAACCCATGTGARACCTCCTCCTTCACATCAGCAGGCTGTAGCCACTTCTTCCCAATTCCAGTCCTGCCTAACTCTTGCAAATCCAGTGTAAATCATTGGTAAATGAGCATGACAGGATTTGTTAGAGAGGGTTCAGCTTTATCACATTTCTCCCTTCTAATGACTTCAACYTGTGCTTTAACGTGTAGTCCTGAGACAATCCCAAAAGCAAGCTCTTCTTCAGAGCTGAGCAAACTGGAAGACTATGGACAAAGAAATTGTCTGCGGTTCAAGGAAGCAGGAGTTATTCCTGTAATAGAGAGAACCGTATAGATGATAACTGGCTCCCCAGTGGAAGAGTGGCATGGGAGTATCACGGCCTTGATCAAATCATATCATATATGAGAACGTAAGATTTTGCCACATTTAGAGTTATATTTTATAACCGAGGCAGGCAAGCCTGCCGATGTTTAGGACTGCTATCCAGCCTATCTATATATAGTGTACACCTTAATTTCACCTGAGCATCCTAACATCACTAGTAATTTACCTCATTCCTCATTATACATCTTACCTGCAAGTATACACCAAGATCTTTCAGTCAGAAAAAAAAATGTTTTGAAAATCTATTAATACTAATAATCACTAGACATATTTTATTTATCCTTTTTATCTTTTAAAGAAAGGTGAATCTCTAGAATTTATAAAAAGGAACAGACTATTGTGCAAAGCAAAAATCTTTAAATGAACTTTGCTTTCTCTGGCTATTTTACATGTGGTGCTTTTCATTTAATGCTAAAATCTTTGATTCTATATCCTGCTATCCTTCCTAAGAAGCACTGTTGCCATASGATAAAGAGCTGGATTGGGAATCAGGTAACCTGACTTCAGTTCACAGCTTTTCCATTGCTCTGCAGAGTGACCTTGAACACATTATTTTCCTCTTTATTCCTTAGTTTCACTGTCTGTTAAAAAAGCCACAGGGATAATAATGCTGACCTTTCATAAAATACTTTAAGCTGCAAAGTTGCTAAGTGCAGTCTGAAATTATTGATACAGTAATCATCATCATCATAATTTTCATAAAATTGCTATCATTCTTCATTATTCCTATTATTATTATTATTTTATATATTTGTAGCCATATATCACTGGGAACTGAACTGAAACTAAGATGAAAGACTAGGAAGGATTGTCATTTATGTGAAAATAGCCAATCAATAATTATGTCAGCCTTATTTTTTCCTTCCTCTCCTCTGGAGAGTTTTAACTGACAGAACATTTTAGACTGATGGACCCAGAAAGAGCAGGAGCAGAAAGGAAGAGAGTCACTTTTGTCTCCAAGGAAAGCTTTATACACTGCAAGATGCAACCAAAAAAAAAAAAAAAAATCTTTGCAGAGATTATAGCAATGAGTCCTCTGCCCATCTCTTACTGACGACAAAAAAGGAAGCAATAATCACTACTGCAGTATTAGTGGTCTTAAAGGCAAATTGATAAAGCATAATATCTGGGATCTCTCTCGCTCTCTCTCTGCTGCACTCCACCCYGAACCCAAAGATTGAGCGAGTGAGCAAGTAGTGAAAAGAAAGGATATTTTGCATCTAAACTGAGAAATAGCTGTTAAAGCAAGCCACACTTACACACTTTTAAAACAACAGCTTGAATGTTTCCCGAGAAGGCATTTCAGTAATTACAAGCATCTATAAATATTTCAAAGCTGCAACACTAGAAAGCTTTAAAACTCCAGGATAAATTTGGGCACTTGATGAACAAAATGCCAAGCTTCTCTGGAGCAGAATCCCACAGGCTATCGTAAGGAGTCCCAAAGACGTTAATGTGGCCAGCTGTGGTTATGGCTGATAAAACTCTGCAGTAGGGYGATATGCACTCAAACTGTTGAGAATCTGCTCTAGCACTTAGCACTTAACGAAGCGATAATACTCGYCTTCCATCAATTCAGGCACTTACCTGAGTTGCTGTGTTTAGAAGTCCAGTTTCCCTCGGTTCCTTCTTCAGTAAGGTACTTCCAGAGAACTGCCCAATTTTCAGGTGGTTAGATCACCAGTCGGAAGTTCACTGAAAATCCAGGAGCAGAGATTTTAAGTTCTCCATGTTGTGCGGCTGATGCATCCCAATGTGTCTGAATGGTCTTGAATTCCCTATTTTGCAGATCGATATCCTAATCCAAGTGTTCTGCAGCCGCTTCGCCTCCTCTTACCTTAGCTGCCACCACACAGAAATCAGGGTCTGGGGCAGGGGAGAGGAATTATGTCATATCGTGTTAAGATGCATCCGGGAACTCCGCCACTTGGGTTCTGCAATTTAAGCATTTAGCCTTAGTTTCCAACTTAAGCGCTTCAGGTTGAGTGTCTGAAAATAGACAGCATAAAGATCTGAATGGGTCTCAATATTTGAAAGCACCAGTGAGAATATATTTACAGACTAAAAAGCAGGCAGTCACATGTTCATTTCATCCATATTCTGAGCTGGCCTTAGAAAACAAATACCTGGAAAATACCATGCTAGTGTGACTCTGAGCCCAAGCCACCTACTGGGACACGACTGTCATCAAAAAACCTTCTAGCCACACTATTAGGAGAAATAATAGGATCTGAAAAATTCAGTGACTAGAACTGGACACAGACTTGCAGTGCAAGATATATTGCAGATATACTGCAGATATATTTTCTCCATTCCAATATGGAGCTTAATAAAATCAAAATATCAAAGTGTTCTATGTAACACCAGTCTAACAGTACAAAGGAGAAATGTGTTGAACTCTGGAATTTTATGTTACAAATTATTTCTGAGTGAAATTCTACCAGGTGGACTAAAAGAAATACGGGAGGTTAGAAAACGTAGGGATCCTGCCTGAGATCAGGATTTTTGAATCTTAGGGATGTTAACACTTCTAGTCCGTGATGAAAAATATCCAGAAGTTTGAGTCCCAGTTCTGTGATGGTGCAGTCTGGGATGCCACCAAAGATCCAGGAATCTAGGAGCCAGTACTACTAAAATTTCCAGTTCAGTTGGCTTCTTAGGAGGCTCAGGCTTGGATATCAAGGAGTTATGCGAGTTTGGAGGCATCTTAACATAGCAATCTTTCAGCTGATATTCTAGGGGAGTTTCTTATAGAAGCTGTACAAATTAATGTATTTGCATATTGCATTCCCATAGTCAATACTACCCAATGGAAACAAGAGCCATGGGAAAAATTCCAGTTAGTTCCAGYAGTAACACGTGGGGCTAAGTCTGCATAGCCCCCGGTACAACAGCCTAACCCTGCTGTAATACCATTGAGGTCAATGTAGTTGTGTGGAGTTTACAAGTATTGCAAGATACGAGAAGGGTTTACCATGAGCATCTTGATATATCCTTACTTGACATTTGTATTATTCCATGGACTTAATAGAGTTGGTCTGTGTTAGTTCAGGCTCAGTCACTGCTCTCATCTTGACAAAAACTGCTTTGGGAAAAGGGCTGTCTTTTCAAATCTCTTTGGTGACAGCCTGCATTTGCATTTGGCAGCAGTGATTGACATAGTGCTGGCCAGTACATAGTATCAGTAAGCTGCAAATGTCACGTCTTTTATACTCACTAATCACCTGAGGTAAGGCCACACAGATGGGTGCATCAAAAATATGAAATACCTCTACTGGGGATACCTGCTGGAGCTAAGAACATCTGCTCTCACTTTTTTATCTCATCTTTCTTTTAAATTCACAATGAATAAATTTCACTATTGAAAACACCACTGTGTAACAGAGTGGTCTCRTTTTGGCTGCGAATAATTCCGTGTATCATGAAAATACGACAATATGTTATGAATGTGGTAGAAAGTATCTTTCCTTTGATTCTGTATCCATTTATGCATCAGTATTTTTAACCTTCTTGCTCCCCTGCCTATAGTCCATGGATTAATAAAGCAACTGGCCACAAGAGAGAGGCTCTATGTACCTTTATTTAGCCCTAATAAGCTAGATGTACATGAGCAGAAGAGTAGATGACTTAGCTTGGAGAAAGTATCCCAGATAAAATCAGCTCACCTTCTTGCGCACTGAAAAAAATGTGGGGAGCTCCTGAAGTCAAACAGTAAAGACAGAAGTGATCTCAGAGGCAGAGTCATCCCAGACTAAAGAATCTGTAAAGTGAAAGCTGCATATTCTCTGCATTTCTACTCTTCGAGTTACCTCCTTCCTGATTTTTTTTTCTTTTTTTTTGAATGAGAGCCATTGTAGTCTATATATGATGTTAGAGGACAGTTTCCAACCTCTGAACTTGCCTTGCCARAAGAGCTAAGCAAAATATCAACCCAAGGGGACAGGTAAAATGCAGGTTGGCAGCATTAAAGACCCATTTGGAGAGAGATTTCAATGGAAAAAATTCTATTACAAGACACGAACAATCGACATTTGGGACCACCCTGTAAAAATCAAGTACGTACAACACTGAAGGACTGAACTACACTCGTACTCATATAGAGGGGCTATATTGCACATGTGGTGCCTGTGACCATACAAATGCCCAGAGCTTCCTGTCCCAACCTGGTTCTGCAAAGTTGCACTTGGCAACCACTGTGTTGGTCTACAGTCATGTACAGGTGATGCACTGACTGAAGACCATGAAGAATACCACAGCCCCAGCCATACTTTCACCTGCCACATGTATTTATTAAGTCTAACTCATCCTTTGGGTGTTATGAGAAAAGTCTGGAAGGGAGCAGTGCATTGTGTCTAGATGAAAGAACACTGAAGTCCAGGAGACCTTTCTCACTGGCATAGTTCAGGCTTGTAAARCCAAGAGGAATGATAGGTTCTGTAGGTTTGGCGCGTGCATGGSAGAGGGAATTGCTTTGCTTGCTTTTTCTTGCTCTTTACCCTYCAGGAGATGTGAAGGATAAGCTGTGTATTTGAAAAGGCATCAAGAATTTTGGCTCAGAGCTAGTCCAGATGTCTGCATCTTTGCTCATTTGCTACCAATTGCATCTTTAAAAAAGAAAAAAAAAAACAATGCCCTAACCACTTTGGGGACACTTTATATGAGAAAAAAAATAGAAAAGGRAAGTATCTGCTGGAACCAAGTGATGCTATAGTCAGGCCAAGCAGTTTTTAAAAGCCTCTGAGACCATGTGTTTAATTTTGCTGTAAGGCTCCAAATCCAGTATAGTTATCAGTGAAATCACATTTATGATGGCAATTGTCTCAGGATGACTGGATAGATGTTTTGCCTTTCCAGCATATGTCTCTGAAATGGTGGTTGCCACCTGGCAGACTGTTAAACCTCTTCAGCAAGGGATGGACGAATGACGATTATTTTTCTTTGTCAGACCAGTAGAGAGTCACCTCTAATATGTATTTATCCTAACATACAGCTCTCCCATCAGTTATGAGGATCCTCGTTAATGCTCATAAGAATGGGATAAAATCAGACCAAAAGAGACTCCAGAGTCATAAACCTGCTGGTGGATAGCATCCAGGAGAGTCATATAATGAACCCTCTAAAGAGACACCTGCATTAATTGTTAAATCAGTTTTCATCACACTTAGCTACACTAAGATTATGAACTGTTACCAGATGGTGCTGTTGAAGATGATCTTAGTGTAATGCAGTTTCTTTCTTTCAAGTGAATGCATGGGAAACAGATCTTCAAAAATTTAAGTGGTAAGCTTTCTTATTTTCTGGATTATGTATTAGGTCAGTAAAAGCCAATCTGCATGACTTTTCTCCTGCCTTCTGACTATGGTATTTCTAGATAGTTTAARTTATGCTCATCTAAAGAAGTAAAGTATTGCCTGGTATCTCAAATGCTAAAACATGAGTTGAAAGAACCAGAAGAGATTACTAGCCCAGATTTTAATAATAGTTTTTGGCTATCTCATGAAGATAATTCTGACATGYATAGGGAGGGCAGGTAAACCTAAGCACTCAAAGTACAGTGGGACTTAGGAGGAGTATCAGCTGTCTGCTTGTGGATTTTACTTGTGAACAACATGCAACAGAGAGAGCGTGGGATTTGTTCTGTGATGTGTGAATTAACCTGGGACTTTGAAAGCCAGCTTTTGCTTCTGTGTAGTGCTCCAAGCTCTTGAGTGATAATGGTCAGCCATTTAAAATTAAATCCAAAATGAGATTCTGGTGTTGCTCTGCTTCTTAGGCTTTACCAGCTAATTGGACTTCTCGCTTAGGAAAACATCTTCCCATTCCTTATCCAGTGCACAGAAGAAATCAATAAGGAAGCAAATAAGCTGAGCAGATAGTGATCTAAGTGAGGCAGTAAACAAGGACTTTAAATCTGCTCAGGATTCTCATCAGAGAAGGTGACAAATGAAGTACATTAGAGGTGTCCAAACAGGCAGTCTCTCAATAGAAAAGTAGAGACCATCTCACATAACAGACCAGAGGTCAGGCCACCCAGGAAAGAGGCCTCTTTTCATAGCCACGTTGGGCACATATAGAGTATGGATTTGAATTCAGACTTACCACAAGGAAGTCCTCATGCTGAAGCTATAATATATCATTCTTCATAAAATAGTCTCTAGAGTAAAGTGCTGAATCTGATTTTAACAAATTTCAGRTCAGTGCAATGCTTTTTCACTGTTTGCAATGATGTTTTCTTCCAGCTCTTTTCAGGAGTTCAGTAGCAGACCAAGTTGTCACAGATATTCCTTATTTTAAATTTAATATTTCCATTAACTTTGACTGAACTTTTCCATTACTGTATGGTTTTGGTTTTGTCTGTAAAAGAGGCTTTCAATGTCACTAGGAATTTATCAAGCTTTCATAACTCAAATACTTTCAGGCATCTTTTATATATATTTGTCATGCACACAATGAACAATGTAAAAATTAATCATGTTACCACGTCATCAAACAAAGATTGTCCTCATGGCTATCATTGCTTCAAGTCTTGGAGAATCAATATAAAAAGATAATTTAATGTACAATTTTTTTTTTTTTAGTATGTTTCTGTCAGTTATTTCTCATATGAACTCCAAACACTCCTGTAAAGTTATTCATTACCATTTTGTATGGTAAGCTCCATACAAATCTGATCAAAGTGGCAATTGGTTTGACCACATCTGAAACATCAAGGCTGTAAGAAATCTCACCCATCCTGAGGTGTGTGCGGCTGAGTTATACAGTCAAAGTTCGCTATAAAGTTGGTGGAAAGAGATAAAGATCTCTTGCAAAGATTCCTCTAGACTACTTCAGAGAGCTRTACATCATACCATAAAAGTACCAATGTAGATATCCACATTTTATCAGACAAATCCTATTCCTCAACTCCATCTATAAATAAAGGCAGGCAGRTGGACAGGTGACTGCCCATCTATGTTAGTCAGATTTTGGGGGATGAGAAGATTTATTTTCTGAAGGTGCCTCTCTGCTCCCACTCATTGTGGCAGGAGAATAGACAACTCCATTGGTCTATATCTGGTGTGATGATTCCCACCCCAGATTTATTCTGGAAGTCACAATTACCGGTAAAGCACTCTATATTTCTAAAAAAACTAATTAGACTAGGAAGAGTGGCTGGTTAATAGCTTGATGCATTCCTTACGTTGTTGTTTAGCATATAGATTGGAAATCATGCCTTTCCTTCACCTGAAGTCACACCAACCTCATTATTCCCAGYCCAACAGTTGTTTCCTTTCAGAAACAGCTTATCAAAACTATTGGAAAATTGTAACRTCTTGCTGACAATGTACTTATAAGTGATCAATCAAACACCTCCAAGATGACAAAATAATTTCAAGTATACTTTGTTTGCAGTGGTCAGGTTATTTCTCTTCTTTTGTTCAAGGACATTTTATAGAGTCAATCAATTTTAGTTAAGCACCTGATCTTCCTCTTCTGTTTCCACCTCCAAGATTAACTAGGATAATTAAAGCTTGGTTGCTAAGCAAAATTCTGATTATGTTTTGACAGCTAGAAAGCTCCATCTGGATGCTCCATAGCTTTTATTCATTTTACATAACTGATTTATTTACCTTTGGATAGCATAGAAATATTTTACAGTTATACAGTTTGCATCAGTAACAAATTCATGCAAATTCCCAGGCTTTTTCAGTCTCYGGACACAGAATGGGGAAATAACCAGGTCTAAGAAAGCAAGTACAAACCAGAAAAGATATAAATCACAATAAGATTTTCAAAATTTACTTAAAAAAATAAGTCAAATCAAATTCAATGGTGGATTTTTTGAAATCTATGTCTTAAAAATATCATAAATATAGGTTTGGAACAGAGTAAGCTACAGGGTCCACAGAGCTATCAAAGAAAATGGAATCAGTTAAAAAATTCAGAGGGGGATTTGAATAACAATATCTTGTTAATGTTAGGCAATATCTTGTTAATGTTAGGATAGCCTAACAACTTATCTTACTGACATTGATACCAAAAAGCATTTTTACTGCTGAATTAAGTGGGTAGTCTTCAGCTGATACAAATCACCATGTTCCATGGACCCTAAGTTTAAGTACTACAATSGATCTATAGCAATATGCATATACTTAGAATTTCTTCTACTTAATATCAAGAAACATTGTAAGAAAGAAAATGTTTTATACTACTGAAATAAATGAAGTCTTGACCTCCTACTGYAGATGGCATGAAGACTAAAAGTATATTGTTCTTAGACAAGGACATTTAGCTTTTTACTCTTATTTTGGGGAGAAGGGGATAGGAAATTTCTAAGGTGATGGAAATCACTTTTTCAGCTGCATTTTTCTATGCTATAATACACTGATTTAAAGTACTCATAGGGCATTAATTTCATACCAAACACAAAGAAAATTTCTCCTGGCTTCAGCAAGCTTACCATCTCAGTCAGAGTTGTGACAGAACAACTAGCTTTTAGCAGACCAAATAAGAGGCTGCAGATTTAAAAATAGTCCTGATTAGAAAAGGAGGCTGAACTAGAGACCTTTAGAGTCTGAATTATTTTGTGATAAAACAGCTTTTGATCTCCCATGCTTTTATAAACAGTATAATCATAAACAGACGGGTTTCCTCCTGACATTGCCATTTACTACAACCTCCAGGGTAGCTAATCATACCTAGCTGCCCCAGACATAAGTTTTGCACACATGATCAACTCTATTTTCTCTACTTTTACTATGTCAGGTTGCCCCAGCCAGCCAAAGGCTACCAAAAAACTTCTGAGCTTCAATTTTGCTGTTTCTTTATGGAACAGTTTCATTAACTTCCTTGGATTTGGTCCCAGTCCATAATCGCCTAGGGATGAAAGGTTACATTTTTACGGACTCAGGSTGCTGGCAATCCAATTTTATTGTGAACCTACATACAGGGCAAACCTCTGAAAGGGAGCTGCGTTGAAAAGAGCTGCATTCATTTCTGTGCTTTAAAGCACAAATAGCTCGTGTCATCAGGGCTCAGAGGCATAGTTACCTATCGGGATTAATACAGGATACACACAATGTCTAGAAGACAATAGAACAGACGAACAAAGGAATAATCGGTATTTTCTCAGCCACTTCTTCTCGTTCATATTAACATTTTTTTCACACTTTACAGGAACTTTGTTTTCTTGTTTGAAGTTTCTACGCTTCCCTGTTGTTTAYGTGGAAGACTAATTAACAGTCAGGAATGGTGTATTTCACTGCAGTCGTTCTTTGTTGTATCAAATTGTTATGAAGATGAATTTCTCATTCCCACCATTGTTCTAACACTTCTGTTACTAAATCTACTGCCATTCTTCAGACAAACACATCTTTCTTTATGTTTCATAAGCCGCATTAAAGGATTTTTTTTTTAAGTCAGTGGTAGGCTATATGTATCATTAGATACCTTATTTTTCCCAATGAAAATCTGCTGGTTGTTTAACTGGAAGCACATTCCAGGAAACATCAATCCACACAAACACARAAATAAGGTAATGCAAAGCAGTAGTTTTCTGCAAAGATTTTTCAAAGCCAGCAATAGGAATTAGATATTAAATTACCATTGAGTGTCAATGGGAAYTGGTACTTGTTTATTCTCTTGTTCTTTAAAATATCTTGATTAGTGGTCTGAAGAGACATCTCATTTCTTACCTGAGGAGCAACAGGAAGCTGATGCCCTCCCTGGTATAAATCAACACAGCTCTGACAAATCTCTGTTGATTTAAGCCAGCTGAGAAGTTGGAGCTCTACAAAAATACCTACCTTTCAGCTGTTGAATGATTAATATTCACATTTTTATTTTACTTTCTACCTTTKTCTTGTTACTTCACATCCATCAGATAACTCCTGAAAAGGTATTTTGTACTAATTTATTTCCCCAATGTGCAGCCATAGTATCAAATAAAAATGCAATAAATGCTTCCTGAGAGTGTTAAAGCTGAACAGCTTTAGAGAACAAAACAAAAATATATTCCTTTTTCTTTTCCAGTTTGTTTGTTCACGTTATATGTATTCMTTTGGGAGCAGGGGAATATATTGCCTGCCAACAAAGAAGGAAAACATTTATTGCTAATAGAACCTTAATGTGTCCATAATACTATATCTCTCTAATTTTATATTAAAGAAATCATATTCCCACTCATTATAGAGAAAATTGTCCATTGTATGTGATGAGCTACATGAAAAAGTGTGGTATAATAATTAGCATATTGGCTTAGAACTGCCAGAATGGAGACAGGATAGGACTGGAGGAGGAACAGAGCTCTTGAGAAATTTTGTAATAAAAAGGAGTGTCAGCTTGAACCTTGTAACAGACTTGTGCCAAAATATATCCCTTGTCCATCCACCTATAGGTAAGCAAGTTAGACATAGATTGTGAGGTGCTGGCAGCATCATGTCCTTATCTTCTATATTGGCTACAGAAATTAAACTTTCTTATACCTATTAGTCAAATTGTCTGGTGCAACTTTTGATTTAGTATTATCTGTTTTAAATACTGCCCTTCATCCCAGATTTAATTTAATTTGCTTGTAGCTTAGTTCTCCAACTACAAGATGCAGATATTGTCCCCTTGCTATGTACCTGATTGTAAACATTTTGTCTTGCTGTATGTGAGTAGAAGCCTCTGTGCAGGGAGCTCTCAGCACCACACCTGAGGCAGTGTAGGAACAAACCGCAGACTTCTTATAAAAGGAGTACCAGGAATACTTCATTCGTAAGCCACTGGAAAAGGTAAACTCTCCTGAAGAAAAATTAAGAAAGAGCCARTGATACGCAGGGCTGTTGTTCATAAAAGGAACAGCTGGGAAAAGTGATGCTGACATTGCCAAACCCACAGGTCCAACCTGGTATCCGGGGAGAAGCTGACACGTCCCATCAAAGACTTCAAAGCAGCTACAGTTCCATTAGATCCACTTGTGAGGAGATCCACCCATAAATCATATCCTATAGGTGCAGTCCTGAGGGGAATTTGCATAGGCTTTCCACAACTTCAAAGAGATATGTTTATTCAAAACATAACTTAGATCAGTATAAGTATTGTATGTATTTCTATCAAAATCACATGCAAGGCACTGATTATTTTCTTGCTTTCTTGCTTCATTTTCTTCAGCCTCCCTCCAGTGAGTGATTTATAAAGGAAAGTCTCAGAGAAGCAATAGTAATTCCTCTGGGCATAAATACTACATCTGTAGAGCAACCTGATTGATGGCATGGTGGTAGAGATATAACGTTTATTTATGTCCATGTGAGATTCAATTTAATATTGGCTGGATTTTTTATCACTGTTTGTATTTGCTTGCATACTGAAATGCAGGTAATTTCAGAACATGCATAAATTCTTCCAAATGAGTTAAAGGAGAGATCCGATAGCTTTCATTGCCTATACTTTTGTTGGAATGATTAAGCTCTTTTTTAATGCCTACCATTCCAAGTTCTCTTAGATTTTGTTGACTTGAAGACAACAAATAAACAAAAAGCTTGCATAGGGTGAAATTCACATCGTGCTCATGCTTACTCATCCTCACAAGGTCTTTTTTTTAACTATTTAAACCTCATTTTAGAATATTTTATTGGTGTTCAGGGGGTCATTTTGATCCCTTGTTTAAGGAATCTCTAAAGACCTTGAAATCTGTTTTAGCCACTTCCTATTAACCTCCAAAGATGCTGCAGAAGGTTACTTTGCATTATGCAAGCCCCCAAAGCAGATAAATTCACTGTTTAATTGCCTGATTGATGATAGAAGGCAAACACGTAAGGCACTCCTAAACAGATCCATGAAAGAAGGATGGCTGATGGAAAGCAAACTTCAAGCAAACTTCAYCAGCTACTCAGAACTGCAGTTGAAACAAGAGCTAGAAAGAGGGGAATGTAGCTGCTGCTACCCTGAAGATAAAAAGCAGCAGAATGACTTAGTGTTGGGGCATACCCTCTATTTTTAGGACAGAAGGCTCACCCATTAAAAGATTCATATTTCTGTAATGGAAACCTAATAACTGAAATGATCCAAGGACYGCTCAGCAATGATGGAAAATGGACTGAAAGCATACTAACTGACTGCAGGTTATCACTGAAAATAGAGTCAGAATGTGGCTGAAAGCTATGAAATTTCTGCCAGAGAAAAATGATAGCATTTCGGGCTGTTGCTCCTAACAGAATAGTTGGGGGGTGGGGGAGAAGAGAGAAGAAAAAGAATAAAAGATATTACTGAAATCCTCAAAATTACTCTGAAGAACCATATTGAAAAATTCCAGTATAATCATATGTTAAAATGGTTGACTGAATAAGTATCTTGTCAGGTTATCTCTGTGATTCTGTGTTGTACTTTTTTTTCTGCAGTGTAAACTTCTATCAAAGATAAGCCTAAAAAAGGTTCGTCTAGTCTTCACTTGGAGGATTTTCCGTTTACCTAAGTGTTTCAAGATTCTGCAATTCAAACAAATGTGACAAACAGATTTTTACATTTTCTATAAAAAAGTGGAAGCTTCTCATTTATTTCAAAGGACATTTTTGCTGCCTTTAGTACTCTCATGGACTTTCAAAATGTTTTCCTATTAGAAGGTARAAAAGAATGCTGGTCTCTGCAAGATGCTAATAAGGACTACATTAAACCAATCCATCAGCCATGGCATTCAATCACAGCAAGTGAAACAGATGTTCTACCTGGGATGTCTTATTCCCTAGAAACAACTACAAAGTAACGAATTTTCTTTGACTTTTAGCACTTACATTTTTATCTATTCTCCGTCACAGCTTTGTTGCTGTTTGGTCACAGTATATTTGGAACTTAAAGCTTTTAAATGTACCATTAGCAACAAAACAAGCTGTATTATCATCTCTTTAAAATGCTGATACATACAAAAGCAAATAGGACTTTCAATGTCTCCCTTTAAGTACCAACTGCAACTGTAAAATGCTAGATTGTCAAAAAAGTGAATTCCTCATTCAGAAATCAAGCTCTTTCAAATAGGGAGGCATGCATAAACACCAATCACATATATAGAAAGACGTTTTAAAGCCTTTTGATTAAATGCCCCAATACAGATATCATAACCTAGCAACATCTTTTGGCTTTGGGTGTCCCTGRCCATGTCTGGGGAGAGCCTTGCTCCATGAGCCCAGTCTTCACTGGTACATTCTGGACCTGCTCTGACTGKCAGTTCTGGAAAAAAAACACTTGTTCTGCAGCACAGTCTTGGAAGAAGTTTTTACCTGGAGAGAGATAAAAGGCAATGATACAGAAATATCTTCATCCAAGAAGCAGCCCCTAATGTTGGCCATGTCATTGGTAACTTTTTTAAAAAAACTATGAAATGAACTTTTATGGAGCCAACACCTGCTTCATCAATATCTTCTGTCTTTAAATGCAGTTGTTGGCAAGACAATTTTTATGATTTCTGAGGTCCTTATATTTCACAATGTCCTTATATTTTTGGCTTATTTACAGTCAAAAATTAGATGTGTTTATATAATGAAGACCATATAATTTCATCTCCTGTAAAGAGCTGAGAGATTGTTTTTATCTGAGTTCCTAATTCTAGATTCAGCAGTTTTATTACTTTCTGCGAATTTTTAGTCCTTTCCAGYAGAGAACGTTTATCATGTCCTTTAAGGGATCTATTAAGCAAAGTAACACAACTTTCTATTTGGTGAGGTGGAACTCCATGTTTAAAGCAACAATTAGAAAGATAAATGGAGTGTTTTGGGGTGCAGCCTCAGAAAAATACAAAAAAAAAAAAAAAGATATTTTTGATTGTTTTATTTTTAGCACTGGAAAAGCCAGATAGGATAAGCTGTCAGTATACATAGCGCTACGCACGATTTTTTCAAAAGGTTAGGGAGAACACTTTTAAGGACGATGCTTTTCATAAGCATTTGGAAATGTCAGTGAGTACAACTTCTATCTATCCAGCTGACTGACAGTATTACCTCCAAATAATGTATTAACCACAGGCTTTCATCAACTAATTGGGTTTCCTTCTCACTTCTGTAGAGCACTGTAATGTTGACACTGGACTAAAAACTCTCTATTACTTGGTTTTCTGGCCAAAGTTGCATTTCTGAGCACAGTCTCAAACAATGAAGATCACTGAAAAACTGCCAAAATAGTTTCCGGTGGAAAAAAAGTGTACATTTCATGGGAAAATGAAACATTTCATGGGAAATTATTGTACTAGAACCCCCCAAAAAACTGAACTTATGGTTTCAAGCCCAAGTTTTAGGTTACTACAGCCCACATCAAACTTTCCTCTGTAGATCTCAAAGCATTTTTTTAAATTGGTAAGTATGATTCTCCCTATGTAACAATTGTGATCAAGTCAAAAATGGGTGATTCTAGCTGAGCACTCAGTGGCAGCACACTACTTTTTTTCCCTGGCTCTCCCACAGGCAAAACAGGCAGGTAAATCATTCTTTTCTTGTACCCACATGCTTTCTGCAGTACACAGCTGTCTATTTTGYCTAGGCAGCAGCAAGTCAATGAAAGAGCAATATATCACCTATTAATCAGTCCTGTCTGTGGACCATTACCCACAGATAAACCTACCTTGCCCACAGAAAAACACTTTTCACACATTGTAGAGGTCAAAGCTGGTGTAAACCAGTCCATACTATCTGAAAATCAGGCCCATTTCATCTATCTGAAGACTAAAAACATAAACAACTACAACCACTTCCAAGACTGTAGTGTCATACCTTGCAATAAGCTCCAAAGCTTGTCTGTGTTGACAGCAGTCCTTACTTTTCTCCTGCCTCTGACCGATTTGTTTGATTGACCTACTTTTTCAACACTTTCCCTAAAGGTAACATAAAAACTTGCTGAATCAGTCATACCACTTTTTGATCATATTTAATAAACACGACCTCTTTTTGGAGGTTGYGTATAACTTCTTCAGAGTGGGAGAAATCCCAATAGCCCTTTGTCATCCAAGGGATTATTTGCATATTAGGTCAGGCAGCAGATTTCAGCAGCTCTATCTCTTTCAGTTAAATATATAGAACTTAAACAAAAAGAAGGGGAGGGCTGGTTTTGTATGTAGTGCTGTTTTTCCATCATCAATACTATTCAGCTCTCTAAAAAGRCAACTATTGACATTTGAGATGCTGCAGGGTACGTAAGGCATGCTGAAAGGGCTGGCAGATATGACAGAGGACCTATGGAAGATCCATGCACTTCTGGAGTATGTCAGGAGGCCAGCAAGATAAGTTATGGCATCTGAAATAGCACTRCACATCTATATTTATGCAACAGAACCACACCCACTAATTTTCAAGCCTATTTTTCTGGAGAAGGCAAAAAATYGGTTATGTTTTAAAATACAAATGACGACTCATCATCGATTCCCCATTGCAATTCYGGTGGTCCTATACTTCTTAATCTCACTTTATGACTGCAGAAAAAGACTACGCAGTCTGCAACTGATCCTTCATACACAATAAATGCTGATAGTGTACTAAGTACCTGAAGGGAGGGTGTCGGGGGGGACAGGGACAAACTCTTTTCAGTTGTCCCGTGTGACAGGACAAGAGGCAATGGGCAGAAATTGAAGCACAGGAAGCTACACCTGACCGTGAGGGGGAATTTCTTCCCTGTGAGAGTGACAGAGCACCGGACCAGGTTGCCCAGAGAGGTTGTGGAGTCTCCTTCTCTGGAGATCTTCAAGGCCTGCCTGSATGCAACCCTGTCTACCATGCTCTAGGTGACCCTGCTGAGCAGGGAGGTTGGACTAGATGATCTCCAGAGGTCCCTTCCAACCTTACTGATTCTGTGATTCTATGATTCTACTATGAAATATTTTTTGTTTGTCATATGAATGCTATGACTTTTTTTTCTGTCAGCTACTTGCTATACTAAAAGACCTTTGACAATTTCAAAGTTATAAAGTGGTGGCTGATGTCATAGTGATGGAAAGAAAGAAAAAGAGAAAGAAATCAAACAGAAAATTTTCTGCTTGGTCTTTCTTAAGTTGATGGACCTCACTGYTTTTCTTGCACAGCTGTGGAAAAGGCCCTGCTTTTCAGCTGGCTCCTCACTTCTCATTTAAATATCCTCTGAGGATTGKGTTGTTTTTCTCAGTTCCCCCCACAGCCATTCACTCTCTTTATTGGTTTGGTTTATTGTATTTTCTTCTGTTTTGAGGCATAYGAGTGGTCATTTGGGGCAGGATTCAGCACGAGGCTGAAGACACTTACACATAGCTGTCTAAATAAGGCCCCTGCTACAATCAGTGAAGACCTAGTCAATACTGTTAGTGAAGGTGCTCAGCTCATCAACAAGGAGCTTTAGCACTTGAGATAGGGCTCTAGATTGAAAGCTGAGTGGCCTGATCTTGAGCGTAAAAATCCTTGTTCATTTATGGACTGAGTCTTTTTTATTTCTACTCTCAAAATATGCTAGAAATGTCCTTTTAGAGAAGTGTGGGGAGCACAAGCACCTGTGAAATGGTAAAGGAGTCAGGACTGTAACTGATGAGCTGTTCAACAGATCTGACCCTTTTTTGTTTGAGAGCAGATGGAAGTGTTTCTGTCTCATTGGGAARTCACTACGCACGTCCTACAGACAGAGTGTGGAATCACTTTAGATAATGGGTGACTCCTTAAGATAAGAATATGAAGCCTGCACAGATACATATATATAGCAGAAAATCTCCCAGCACATCTAGAGTAATTGCAGAAGATAAACATCTCTAGAAAATGGTCCATCTAACTTAAAATAAATGTTTAAAGTAAGTTGCCTATATCTCTCTGTGTTGTATACAGGAAGCCTTGATGACTAAATTGTAGTCACCTGCCTAAATTTTAGATAGCTGAGGTAAGGTGAAATGAATCCTATCAGTCAGATGACCAGGGATGAGATGGGGCTTTAGTGTATAAACTTGAGGTGAAACATGCAATTGAAGCATTATAGGTCATAGGAAAGTCACAGGTTTTTCACTAACTGCAGAGGTACTYGCTGTCAGATGTATTATTGCTGAAGATGTTTATCCCTCTCTAGTTTGCTTTCTTTTTTCTGCTCCTCRTTGCTAGGATGAAAGGTCGGAACCCAAAAAGAACTGACATACAATGAAACTTGATGTCATTCAACCCTTGATCTGGCTAAAAGTGAAAATTATGGAATTCAAAGGGCCATGAAAAATACACTTTCCAAAATTCTCCATATCACCTTTATCAACTCAGGAAATRTAACTTCAAACGAATCCACAGGTATAGATGAGGAAAGTTAGTACATAAAATGGATTTTGATGAAGGCAGTGCTTGCATCTATTAAAAATAAATCTGTTAGCCATATTAATGTAATTTGTAACTAAGAAATTATTATTTGAAAAATAATTGGTTTTCTTGGAGAAAGCTTGAAGAATGAGTTTGTGCTGGAATAGAGTCAGGAAGTTTTTCTTACACCAGATAAAACACAGTAAAGAATTGCGGAAGTCAGCGCTGTTACTAGGTTTTGATCACATGTGACAAAAGGAAGCTACTATATTGCTATTTTGTTTTAAAAGAAACGAACTATTGCACTAGCCCATTGACTTTCAGGTTGAATAGCAGAGGACAATTCATAACATAAAAGCATTATCTTAATTTGCACAGAATGTTAATAAGAGATGAAGTTCTTGCCAGCCAGCTCCTTGCAATGCACTGAATGAAGCATAGAATTGATTTAGTATATCCAGCAAAATTAAGTGGACATCTTGCAATGCCTGAACTAATTGCAGGATGTATTTTTGTTTATTACTTCCGAGGGAAACTTCAGTGGCTCTCATTAAATGGATGGATGGATGGGTGGATGAATGATTGATGGTACAGCAATCAATATAGCCAATTAGTTTTCCATTTCTCCCAGGCGTATCACTCTATTAAAAATCAGAAATATAGTAATAACAATCAACTTAGCAAAGCCATCCTTATTTGCTGTTCAGGGTGAAATTCATCCCTGTGCATATGCACAGCAAACACCCTTTCCCCTTCCTCCCCACAAAGAAAACTCGCATTCATTAACAAGTTTTTGATATTTACAATTAGAACAGATTTTCAAAAGGTTCACTTTTAGAACTGCAAAATAAGTAATCACATTTTCTAAAGAGCTTGTTCATATTGGTCATTCATAATAAATGCCATCCTCTTCTGAAAAACTAGCCCAGCTGCCCACTCATGCTTAAGAGGAACTTCCTGGAATCAACAATAGAAGGAAATAGAAGAATAATTTCATTATTCTGCTTYAAATCCTTCCTTAAAATTAGTGATATAAAAATGAATAGATAAAAATAGTGGATAAATGTATCTGTTCAGTGACCAGAAAAAGGCTAAAGGCCTGTAAGGCTTTGCACAAGACTTTAAAAGGCCTGCATGTGTCAGCAGCGACAAGGAGATGCAATTCATACTGTCCATATCAGAGGGAAGTCCTGGCTGTTTACTTGATTCACCACCGAGCACACTGTTCCACACCGAAAACACTGTTTCAAGAGATGCATTGCTACTTAGTCCTCAAAACTGAATAAGAAAACGCTCAGAAAGGGGAAGCAACTGCTTGGTTGGGGCAACACCCTTAACCTGGCTGTATCTGTTGTCTCACTGTCCCCTGTTTCCCCCTCTCTATTTATTTATACACAGCTCTTATTTAAGACTACAGGGTTATTTTCACTGAACAAAGACCACTTTGGGTCTTGTGTTCACAACACTGAGCAGTCAAAGGAGTAATGCTCCATAACTCAGTCTCTGGATCATAACTCAACATCCATACGTCTGTTGCATACTGACCGCATTTTGCGTTCTGGATCTTCAGCATGTGCCTGGATGAGAATTTGGTTGAAAAAGTGGTAGCTGGCAGCTGCTGAAGCTTGCCTCTACTTTTTTTTTTAATTTAACCTTACACCTATCTCTAGTTTTTAAAGTCCACTTTTGCTTTGTGCTCACATTCTTAACAAAGGTAAGCCTCCCCCTGAGTTAAAATAGACATCCTGATAAAAGCTTTCCTTCTCCCCAACACTTTCCCCCTTTATAATCAGCTATTATCATGCTTCTCCAAGGACATACCAGTGTATATGTTCCCAGAAACTGTCTTCAATCTGTCTGAATTTTTCACAGTTATGGCCTTTAAAAAACAGCAGATATTCTACATTTCTATCCCAGAACAGGTAGCCCTGATTTACATTATTTTTTACAATTTTTTAACTGTTTTATATACTCCAAATCAAATTCTACAATTTTTCCTGTGATCTACTTTCATTCAGCTTAAATACAGCAGCATGAGAGAGTATAAATAGAGTTACTTTGACCTCACCACTCCCAAAATGACCATACACTGTTCTGTTTCTTATGAGATTTCCAGAGCATAGCACATATACATAGCATCAGCTTGCCGAGCTCAGGCCACGATTCTGTTTTGTTATAACAGCGTTAACAAGAAGTAACTCTATTTCTCATAGCAGTGTAAAACCAATRTAACAGAAGGAATAGTGGTGTGAGAAACACCTTATTTTCTCAGAAGCTAGACCTGATAAGCTGGAAGCTCAATACATGAAGCTGCTTTGTCAATTTTGCATTGACTTAACTAATCAAAACATTTATTTTTAACATTGTTCCCGATTAAATTGGTTCATTTTATTGGATCCCTTTGTGAACYAATCCTGAAAATTTGTAAAGATATGAGTCATTTATAAACATTCATTTAATAATTTGGATGATTAATAAGCAAAGGTTTCTTCATTTGTTGCACTGAAAGTTTTTATGTCTTCTTTTGCTATTTATTCTGCCTTCTAATTCTATTCTCACTGATTCACAAGGAATTATTTTTTACTGGCCAGCAAACCAAAGGAAACTTTTTGATTGGGAGACTAAACATTGCCATGGAAATTCTTATCAAAAACAGCCTTCTTGAATGAATGCTTAATCAAATGATGGTTGTGCTGAAAAATCTGRGAAACATTTAGGATAAATGAACACGCCTCATGATTCCTAAATATTTCAACAACCAGCATGCCCTGAATAATCACTATGAAACAAACTCAGCATCAGATTTGCACCTATTGCTGAGAGATAACAAAAGCCAAGTTTTAACTGTCCTGCCTCGGTTTGACACCTGCCTGGGACAGCTAAGTTTGAGCTCTAATGCCAAGAACCGATTGCAGCCTGACCATAAGGGCATCTAGCTCATTTCTTGATATAAGTACAGCYGTCTGAAGAGTCTATTTGTGTTCCAGTTACTCCTACATGCAGTGTGAGCAGCTGATTGAAACTGAAAGCTGTGATATATCAACACAGAAATATAACGTGTTTGACACACAGTACTATTAGTTCATACGGGCACACCAGAAGTCCTACAGGCTGTCATAGCTTACACTTTTTGTGTAAGACAAAACGCCACCAGCCTCCTTTTAAAATACAACCGAAGTCCTTTTTAATTAAAAGGCAGTAAACTTCCTTTCACATTAGGAAGGCAGCTAGTCATCTGTGAAATATGAAAACTGTGGGGAAAAAAGTACATCCTGCATATAGAAGAGCTACACCTAAGAAGTCAAAGGTAGAGAGAATTAGGCTTTAAAATAAGAATCTTGACATTCACCCACATCCTACATCTCAGGCCCTGTCTTCCATACAAAGTCTGCTCTATCTAGTGCTGTGTGTGTGCTTCACTTTCCAGCTAACAGGTAATTTTCCTGACTGCAGAAAGGATTGATACTATCTTTATTTCAGAAATGCCAGTCTTTTAAAATAAAGTCTCTTCAGTAATCGTTGGGCTGGCGACCTCTTGTTCCACAGTGGAGCTATACTACTCATGCTCTTTACAGCCGTAAAAGTCAGGAAGTTCTCGGCAATGACTCTGATTTGATGTGGGGYGAATCATTCCCTGCTGTCGCCTCGCTTTCCGTTTCATCTGTATGGTGAGCCCAAAGTGGAGAGTTTAGGTGTGCAACTGTCCTCACCTAAGTAAATATAAGTAGGAGATATCTGGAGTACAGTGCAATGCACAATTCTTAAATATGCCTAAGGGCTTGTTTTGCTAAGGTCTGACATAATTTCTTACTTCTGAGTGTGTTTTGGAAACACACGGTGGGGGCAGGGAAAAAAAAAAAGAGCAGCTTCCTTTACTAACTACAGAGAAAGAAGGCCTTTTTCAACTCTGTTCTAACTCTGAGAAAAACAACAGTAGTGTGTGAAAAGGCAAAGTGAGTATTGACTTAATCTACTAGGGTCTGTTTACAAAAAACATCCTCTGGTGATCAATGGCTATGCCCTCTGGAAATGCAGTGTCAATTCTGACCTTGAATCATGGATCAAACAATGTTGACTATTATCAAGAAAAGAACGAATTTGTGATTTAGCTGGTAGCAATTTTCTCGTTGACATGTGAAAATAATACAATGCTAGCACGAGGGGCTGGTAGTTGCCAGACCACAGCACTTACCGTTTAGTAGAAAAGGAGCAGGAAATGTGAGCTTAGAGTATAGAAATGTCAGCTATCTCCAGCGTAACTCCTCAAAGACTCTGGCATAACCACTTAGCCCATTTATTTAGTGCCCAACCAACCTCGAGAAACTAGACCTCCTTATCCTCACTTACCACCTTTACCCCTTTGACCAGCTCACATCCTTTTTCTCAATCATTGCTTCCCTATTGCTATCCCTATCCCCTGTCGCTATCACTCACACTGCAATATCATACAGGAATACGAAGCATGGACCATGATCTTACAGTGCTATACGCTATACAAAACCAGAATAAAGACAGTCCACATTCCCACACGTCGTATGTATGGTATGTGTCTAGCTGTTAAAATCATGCCCCAAACATCCCCCCACCTCATCCTTCCTTCATTTTATTCCTTTCACAAATAATGTGAGCTAGAACATGATCCGCAGTTCACTTCTGCAGGCTTCCGACACCACTATATCTAAGCTACGTTATTACATGGTGATAACACTATTACACGGCTGTCGTCTGGATGTGACAGACTGCAGTGTGTTCTAGCTTCATTTCCTCTGCTGAGGAAGCTTTTGCGAATGTCTGCAGCTTATTTAATATATTAGTGATGAAGCAGGTATTTCTGCTGAAATAATCACCCAACCATAGAAGCATCTGTGCAAAAAACTCATGTGCCTACAAACAGCATGACAACCTCTATTAAGAATCGACATCCTTCCAATGTTGGAACCAGGTGCACTGCTAACAAGCTGCAGGTGGAGACACGCAGAAATTAATTGTGAGGCCCCTGATAATTGCTCGGAATTCATCTTAAATACACTTGTGAAGCTGTCATATTTTGGTAATTCACCTCTTCTCAGGTTCTGTGCTTGCTATAAATGCTCCCACCTCTTCCCTCACCACAAAGCAGTCCCTGGCCCTTTGCACGTAATGTGCAYGAACTCTATCCACAAAGGGAAGGAAGATGAAACTTTAAAGAGGAAAACACGGACTAGGGTATGAGGTTAGGACATAAATGCTGTAAGAACAAAGAGACAAACATAGAGATGTGACAGGGAGAAAAGAAATAGAAACCTGATTTTAGCAGGACAAAGGTCCACCTGGAGTTACAGGACTTGAATCAGTGGGATGCTTGCACCTCACTAGAGGTCTTCTTACCCTGTGGAAAGACTCAGTTGCACTAAGTTTAAGAAAAGGAATGAGCGAGCAAGGATTCAAGCTCCAGCACACTGCAAGCCTGAATAGACTTTCTGATAACCTAAAATCCAATTCCAGCTCTGTAATAATTTTTTATTCACATACCCCAGCAAAACATTGCTATTTTACCTCCTGTGGGACAGATAAGAAGTGTATTACCAGATTCAACCAGTGAAATAGCTGCAGATCTTACATATCCTCCCTTTTGGTCCCACCTTGACTGCTGTATGCTTGATTGCTCCTCTGCAGGGAAGTCTGATGGTTCTGTTTCCTTGAAGAACATTAATGCATGGAGTACCACAGAGTACACCTACCCTGCAGAGAGCACTGCTGTGTAAAGATACTCCTGCTGCTTTTAAACAAGGTAGCTGGTATGCCACTGCTTAGTGTTCAGTCTGGCGCTGAGCACAGACTGAGAGATAGTAAATTTTCCTGCACTGAGGTACGTGCTCAAGCACAGGAATCAGGAGGAGCCAGGCAGCACTATCTCCCCAGCTGCCCTCTTGCCTCTAACTGATTTGAACATRTGTGCCCTCTTTGTCTGAAGCATCCTAGATCCTCCACCTGCAAGCTGAGGTGTCTCTAAAACTTCGCTGCGTGCTGGCTACGCTTTTGAGATCCGCAGCTGCTGCGGGAGCACAAGTTTCCTGTTGCTTCCCGCAGTCTCCAGGTCGCCATTCTCTCCGCTTGTTCAAGATCAGTTGGGATTCGTCTCCCACCAGAGTTAGGATTTTCCTCATCAAATATACATGTGCCTAGAAGTTAGGCATYGCATTTTAATTATTGCCTGGGTTTCTTCTACAGTTAGTAGAGCTAGAAACATTCAGGACGTGATTCATCTCACCTATCTCAGCATTTTTACGATGGGATAAATCAGTCTCTGGAGGTGTTTGTCTCCCCCAGTTAATTAGTGCAGAATGAATCACACAGTTTAAACACCGAGTCTGTAGACAGTAACAGTTAGGTGGGATATTTCAYAGGTCTGGAGCATGGTTTTATCATTTGTCTCTGTGAAACTGTGCTCGGGTCACTGGGGAACACAGGCTCGTGCTTTTGCGAAATATCACTCTGCTACAGGGTTTCTGTCTTGTCTCCTCGGCCTGACAGCAGGCATTCACTGTATCGTACACTCAAAAAAGAAAAGGCCTTCAACATAATTTAACTGGGCAGAAGCAGACAAGCACAGATGCAACCCTAAATATAATTAGCTTTTTCCCTTGGTTGATCGCAGAAATAGGTAGTCGTCAYGTCCAATCCAAATGATCTGTGTAAACTGCCGCACTGAAATAATGCAGACTGACATAATCCTGGGGAGCTGTGTGGTAAATGTCCGTATTGTTTGGGGGAACCTTTATTTCCAGTATTTCTTTGCAAATTGTACTGCAGTGGAGTCTGGAGTCTTTGGTCCAGTATCTCCGTTGGCACAAATCCCTGATGAGCCAGAGGCGGAGAGAGCTACATCAGTTTGCATTAGCCAACAGGTTAGCCCCGCGAATTACGCTCTTAAACAAACTGGAAATGCCTGGGGAAGTCCTCCTCATCCTGCTTCTGACGTTTCTCTCTATCTGAGTTACCAAAAGCAGACATAACATGCAGTAACTGATTTCCGTGTTCCTCCATGACYATTTCCACTGGTCAGAGAACCAGTTCGAAATGTATTTCATCAAGAAAGACATTATTGCAGAAATAGTTGCAGTTCATCTAAGAGAATATTCCAGAAACTTGTCTGTGAATTGACCACTGACAAAGAAAATGGTCAGCTAGGTTTTTTACTATTTATTTATTAAATTTCACTATCTTATGTACMTATGGAGTCTTTGGGGATTACTGCAATAAAAGATTTTTATTTTTCTTCCTACTTTTTACTATAGTTAGTAYTGAATTCAGTTTATGAACTGATGCTACCTGCTTCAGATATCATTTTGAGACACTATATATAGAGCATAAATATATTTTGGCAATAGACAGATTATTATTTCTTTTTTCCAAAAGACAGTGGTAAATAATGTATTTTTATCTTTATAGACATTACTGACAATTGACTCTTTGACTTGAGTATGCCTGTATGCATTAAATATGTTTTGTAGACAGTAGCTTTTAAGTATGTTTTGCAATGTTCAAAACTATAAAGAGATATATAGCCATCATAAGACTGAAAATTGAAAATTTAATCTCTGATGTAGCGGGTTTTTTGGCATGGTGGTTTCCATAGCAACTTGATGTCACACTATAATTTGATCCATCTTGATAAGAAAGCAAGAAATTATTTGGTCTGTAAAAAAAAAGTTTTGAACATCTTCAGTAAAAATAAACTTTGAAACACATAAGAGAAGAAAAGGTGGGGTAAGAACTGGAGGTAAAGTCTTTCATAAAATACTAATGTTGAATTAAGCAAGCATCTGGCAGATGGACAGATTCGGTTGCTTCTGCAGGTGCTAGCACGGTGGGAGAAGATAAGAGTGAGAGCAGTTCCCCGGAAGATCAGACATGCACTGTTCAAGAGACAGCACTTGCATCCCCCATTTTTGACAGAGCTAATTGTCCCTTTTTTGAACTGAGAGCTTTTGGTTCAGGCCTGCTGAAAATGTAGCTGTATACTTACTTACATACCTCAGTTTTCTATATGAGAAGGGAATGAAGTCCTTCTAAATGTAAATTTAATTTTCAGAGAGGCATGAAAACAAATGAAGATAGAGTTAAAATACATTAGAAAATCCTCTTTTCTCCCTGTTTACTTATTTTTTTATCAGCTCTGAGCTAATTTGATACCAAGCAGGATGATAAAACAGTCTTTCCCTTGGGAAATCCTCTTCTGAGTGAGAGCCTGTAAATATTCCCTCAAAGTGAGGCGATTTGATGCAGTGCAAACTTTGCCATAAAAAGCACACCTTACATTCAGAAAGCAGCTGTTCAGAAAGCAGAAAACAGGAGTTTTTTGCAGTCCCCAACAATATTTTTATTGGTCTTCCACTTTTACAAATCATGTGTTGTATTATTATTTTCCAGTAGATGCTATTCTTTGTATCAGCTCTCTATGTTCCTATATAAAGTGGTAAATTTGGAGATTTCTCAGCTTTTTGTCCTCAGAAAAATAAAGAATGCTCAGTTTTATATAGCTACACCATCAAGTGTGCTGTCAGAGGAATGAACTTTGGACAAACAGTTCAAGCACAAGAGCCTCAGATATTGCTGAAATATTTGAACCAGGACAATCTAGACCGGCACTCCAAAACCTAGATCTTCAAAACAATCTAGGTAACGAAGCTGATTTTACTGCACCACAAATTATCACTGCACTTGGTCATAACTTCATCTGTATTTTTCAACCCTTTATCAGTGAAGGAAAATTCTCTGGAAATTGCTGTTGTGCTCTCTCTCTTTCCCTGTCTCTCTTTCTCCTAAATACTGACAAAGCCCAATTCAGAAAATAGATAACTTTTGAAGCTTTGCTAAATGCATGACAGTTATAATGGTTATTTACAACATTTTGCTTTTGAATTCAGATGAACAGTTCTAGAGCTGATCTTTGATTTTTTTTAATATATTCCTCATGAACTTCTATTTCCTAAGTATTCACTTGTGATGTAACGTACACACACACCAATTTTCTATAAATACTGAATTTCTGTGAGTGTCACTGGAATCCTTTCTCTGAGCCTGAAAGTAGATAAATCCTATTTTGAAAGAGTAATTTGAAATTTAAAATCAATAGCCACCATTGTAAATGATCAATTTCCCCATATTCAGAGACCTACAATACCTACAAATATATATATTCTAGCTTGACTATGCAGAGCACTGAGGAAGAGGTTGTTGTCTACTTAAAGCACAAGTATGAGACTTTCAGACCTTAATTTTCTTCCAAGAAAAGCTGGTTGCGTGCCTAGCTTTTCTTCAGAATACAGGTATGTTCAATGGTTAGTAAACCATTTTTCACCTATAGTATGGACCAAGAGTCAGCTGTTCTAGGTCTTAATTCCCGAAATAATATCCTCATATATTTACAATCTTGGACAAGCTGGTTTCCTACCAACTTTCATAATAGATCTCCTGTTTCTAGATTGGCTCAGTTATAAACACAATTAAATATATAGACTTATTTTTGCTCCTCTGTCCTGTCTACAGCCATTTCAATTTTGCCTGGGATTCACATGAATAAAACAGTTTTTTTATTAGAGTTGGTTGTAATTGTGGAGCAGTAGTCTTTCCACGCATGTACCATTCATTGCAATAAAATAAGAATGACTACTGGACACAGAGCTTTCCTTCCTGAGAAAAGCACCTATCATGAAAAACTTGCGATCCTACTACAACAGAAGTACAGGAGACACACCAAGAAAGAGCTTATCTTTGGGATGATTTCTACATCAGAGCTGGGGAAGAACTGCAGTATCTCTGAATGTCAGATTGCAACTCATCTTAAAAGSAATCCAGCATGCACAGGCGTACCAAACATCTGGATTTTCGTATAGGTGTTCACTTTATTTACCTTGAAACTTTTGTGTAGGAGGAACGGCTGGACTTTGGATATTTATTCAGGTTTTCCAAGTGACTGTTAATCTTGGTTATATACACTCTTTATGTCCTGATAAATTTTATTGCTCATAAACTGTGGGTTCAATGCACACCGGATGTGCCAGATTTACTGCAGATGTACTACACAGTGCATATACATACACCTGCCTAATTTCAGACAGCTCCAAGGCAATCTCAGCATACGTATTACCTCTTGYGGACTGCTGAGCTAGATGAAGGCTGTGGGTGGAATATGAGTGCATCTCCTTCATTAAGGTTATTTGATCAAGGAGCTTTTCAGCACCAAAGGGATAGATAATAATAAAAGAGGAAAGCCACAAACAAAACACATAGGAACACAAACCTGACAGACAAGAGGTAACAGAGGCGATGACAAAGACCAAAATTTTCCAGTCACTAATTGATAGGCCATTAAGAAACTGTGGACATAGCCAACCTGGACCTGGTAGCTGACAAGAAGGAAGAGAAAAGAGGAATATGAAGTTTTTTTAAGATAAGAGAGGGGCAAGAGGGATCCCTGGGGCCAGGTGGAGCAGGCAGCCCCCATTGCTCCCTTATTTACTTTCCTCTTCCAGCTCTTGAGAAACAAGAATTCATGTTCTGAATGCAGAAACTGCAGTTCTGCCTGGCTACTTGGTGTCAGCATCAGTAGAAATAAAGCCTAGTTCAGCAGAATCCACAGAATATCTATGCCCCATTTCACAGAACACTATAAGCTGGGTAGAGGGCCCAATGTAATGTCCGGTAGAGCTAATAAAATATCTTCCATGGGCAGAACTTTAGATCAAGCCCAGAGCAAAAAATGTGGCCAGAAGCTGAATTCATGTCCTGCTTTCCCTTCCCCATCTCCTTCTCACCCCGTCATGTAAGACTGGTGGGTTATTCCTCGGCGCCAAGAGCATTAACCCTGGACACAAGGAACAAGACGTGACCACCCTGTATAAAATCCAGCTAACTTTAGCATACTTAAAGCCCATTTTTCACAGCAGTTCTTTCTTCCTGATCTAGGAAAAGGCAGTCCTCTAAAGCAAAAGCACAGTTTGCTGCCCTCCCCYTACCCTCAGCTTGTATCAAACAGCTTCTTGAAACCCAGCAAATGCACAAAAATAAGCCCTTTAAACTATTAACTCCTACTCTTACCATTTTTTATTGGAGCTGAAAGTGTGCTAATCAAACCAGCATCTAGAGTAATTTTAGTGCATGCAGTCACCAAGCAGATCTTCTAATCAGTGTTTCGGTGATAAAAGACACTGGCATTACTACACAACCATGAACTCTTTCTATGTGTAAACAAAATTGATAACAATCATATTGTCTCTATTGCTCTTGGGAGATAACACGTCACTCAGTCTGTAATGAATGGGTTAAAGTAATCCTTTCTGTCAGTTTAGAGACCCTGCAGCCTTTAAGAATAAATTACATTTTTAATTAAAGATTTTTTACTACCTAATGAAGGAATTTAAAATGTAAACTGCTGATTGAAAAAGGAAAATGGACTTCAGCCAAGACAGTGACGAATTCTAGCATAAAAAAAAAAAAAAAAAAAAAAAAAAGTCAGTGAGAACCACACATTGCACTGACCTGCTACAATTTGAACAGGTAGTTACCATGTTTAAAAAGTACAGTACATTAACATAATCTGAATTATCATTATTAAAATGCTGCTCCAGGTATAATTAGTATTTTATTATCATTTATATTTTGACTTAATTTCTATTCTGAACAGATTTCATCTCGTTCTCTCCTGTTTTCACGAAATGCAAGTTCTGAGGCAACTAAAAGAGAAAAACCTTCTTAGTTGTCTCATAAATTAATAAACCTTAAAGTCAGAGGGAGCAGCCTGATTACTRGCTTGGCCTCTCTGAATAACACGAGCAACTCTCCACCTCCAGCCCTGTCCCAGAAATTTCTTCATCAACCCCATGCCTTTTGGTTGAACCACTCTGTGAGTCCTGTCTTGAACAAACYCATGTTGACTGTTAAGGTCACGTTCAGATCACTTCTCCTAGTGGTCACAAACCCTTGCCCCTCGGGCCATTGCTACTCATGTCCCTCACGTACTCGTGKGTTTGGAAGAGCAGAAACTAATAGGTAAAATATTGGGTCTTTTGCTGATCAAGCCTTAACGTGTGACCCACAGTCATCCACGGGAAGTAATGATTCCTTTTATATACACTAAATCTATTTGTACAGCTTGGTTTTGTTACTCGATAGCTTTTTCAGCATGAATTTATTAGGCCACCCTCTAACTGGTGGTACTTTTTAATCACACACTTGTCATACCTTCTCGCCCCCAGCATTACACCGGGCATACTCCCAAGGACACGGAGACACTCAGTGAAGTGTGCAAGTGGGTCAGCCTCACCTCCCTATCGTGTCGTATCGTTCGTAGCCAGCCAGCACTTAACATCATGTGCTTCCTATCCTTGTGCTTTGAGTGATAATTAAAACCATCRCTTTCCTGGGGATTTATTTTTGGCTTCCTTTTTCTGTCAAGCCTGCGCAGAGCATTGTTTATGCCCAGCAGTCACATCACCGTGTCACTTCAAGTTAGTCTTGGCTTACAACCACCAAGCGACGTGTGGAGCTGAAGGTGTGCAAACCCTCAGGAGGCCTCAGCAGATACCAACCCAGCAAGGCCAGCTATCTTAGCAGCTCTGTTTTCTAGGCTCTTGTTTGTCTCTCCTAAAAAAGTTATATATCTTCTAGAAAGTCAGCCTGTCCTCATTTTAAAAAATTCATCATGTTTCAAGCGAAATTGTTTCCCTGGTTAATTATCTTTTCCACTTAACTTTTGCCTCTTATTTCTACTWTATATCTGTCTAGCTTTCACTTCCAATGAAAGCTAGACATTACACCTCATCCCGTTAAAGTTGGCTGCTAGACTAAATATGTGTCTTCCAATAGTCACTGATAACTGTGACATGATCMCCTCATTATCTTCTTAGATAAATGATATACAAATTGAATTTAATAAACTAGAAGAAAAAAGGAAGAAAAAAGGTAAGAGTCTTTCAGCGTATGGAAAGTTTTCAAAATTTTGCCATTCTTCCCTGAACAGTTTCTGATTCTGTAGCCTCCCTTTTGAATTCTCTGGTAGGATGCACCAGGAAGAGTCTCACAAATGCTGAATGGCTCTTCTTGTTGTGCTTGACATCCCTTTATCTTTTCATAGGGCATTTCAAGCAAGATGTTACTTGAACTTGTTTTCTGGGCTTTAGAGAATATGTTTATTCCACTGAGGTTGTAGCTTGCGATGTGCGATCATTAAGATTTCATAATGGGTTTCTATAATAATCTTTAGGATGRGGGTCACCACGATCTTCCTGAAGCTTTCATCTTTCAAAATTTTTGCAAGTTTAATCTCTGCCCCAGGTATTTCTTCTTAAAATTTTTGAGGAAAYAAATATTATTCATCCATTCTTGGATGAAAAAGTGGAAGAAGGAAATCTTTCCTGTTTAAAAATAAAGTCTTCAGAACTTGTTCTGAGAGTCTTATATGCAAAACAGTTGGGGATTAAGAAACAGCTTGGAATAGAGGAATTTAAATGTTTCCTTTCCCTAGTATAGACTGAATGTTTCCAGCCCTGGAATTTATAAAACTCTGAAGTGAAACTTTTGGTTTACCATTTCTCTCTCTTTTGATTCATTTCTGTCTGCAAGTAGTCCTATATCAATCTGAGATGTCTTTAAAAAAAAAAAAGGAAAAAAAAAAAAGAAAAGTCTAAGAAGTTTCATAGCAAAGCACTGCACGACCTCTTGAGCTAATGATTTGCAAAGTGAGCTGTCATCTTGAGTAGCTGACTCCTTAAAAAAATCAGAATTTAAAAATCAAGACAAAGCGATCTGTCTGGTATTGGCATGCGGTGAGACAAGATGATCATAATAGTCTCTTCAGTGTTCAGTGTAGAGGGAGAGATTCACAAAGGCTTGGTCTATGGAGCCTTGCTTCCCTTCAGCTTTTGATGTCTACACTGGGGAAACTCCTCGTGAGAGTAATTCACTGGCAAACTTGCTCTGAATGTTATATCAGGAAAGCTTCCCCTTCTCTTTAGACTTCAGAAGAATCACCAGAGATGGGACATAGGAAAAGAAATACTGGATCAGAGTGAGGTCTGTCTATCCCAGTGTCCTCTTTCCAGCAATAACCAATAGCAAATGCCTACGCAAAAATTAAATACAGAGAGTGTGCATAATAATATTTCCCCAAATACCCTCCTAGCTTCCAGCAATCTTCCTTTTAGTGATGTTCTTCATAATCATTAATTATAAAATTAATTTTTAATTATAAAAAAAATCCCTCAGGTATTTTTCTTCCATTAGGTTGTTCAATCATTTCTAGATCTATGGACACTTCTATTATGCACAGCACTCAGTGACATTGTCCTACAGTTTAATCCTGTGTCACATGAAAAAAAGCAGCTTCTCTATACTTAAGGTAGCTGTTGTTAATTTTGCACTTTCCCATGATTTTCAGTCCACGTTCCCACCTTCCTGCACACGAGTAGTAGCATACATGAACTAGTTTATGAAGTCACTACAGAAACACGTGTTAATAATCCATGATTTTCAGGGTGAAGCTTCCCTCTTGAGAAGCGAGGGTTTTAACCTTTAGCAGTAACAAGCCAACCAAACTCATCGTGACTGATGAGGCCCACATCCACACCGGGAACTGGAAGTGTCAGTCATAAACACAAAGGTGGCTTTGGGCCCATTTGCTGCCCCTGAACATCAGAGCCATAGCTGTGTTCAGCAAGACCATCTAAGCTAAGACCATAAACGTGCACTTGCATATATGAGAAAAAATAGTCCATGAACATCCCATATGGCTAGAATTTGAACTTTTCTCATGACCCAGYGCAGCCTGACTTTCATAACATTCAGAGTAGTTTCCAAAACAGATTATTTCTCCACAATAGAGGGATACTGAACACCCTAATTGTGTTTTACTATAAAGTGAGGCATACATCAAACTTTCATGTCATTTTATGTTTCTTTTTCTTTTGCTGGGAGGAGCAATAACTTGTCTATTTTTGTGTGACTACATTTTTAAYTTACAACAAAAACTCCTAGAGCTCAGGAATGTACTTTCTTATATAAGTACTATAAATCACAACAGTAATAAATAAATATTTTATACACCAGGTAAGCATCAAGTCTGCAAATCACTTTTGTAAGTACACAGTAAACCATACCTTGGTGAGTCTGTGCAGGTATGGTGCAACAAAGATTCACAGGAAAAAAAAATATACTGGCATACACAGAATTTTCGATTGAGTGTGACATGAGTGTGCACRCTCTCATTGTGAACAAGGCAAACTGCACACTGAGCTGCAGGAGGAGTAGTGTGGCCTTCAGATCAAGGGAAGTTATTATCCAGTTGGTGCTAGTGAAGCTGCACCTGAAATAAAGGTGCCCAGTTTGGGGGTCTTCAGCTCAGGAGGGACATGGAGGAATTGGAGATGCTCCAGGAGGTGGCTGGGGAGTCTTGGGCATATGGCTTATCAGGAGAGGTTGGGGAAGCTGGGCTTTGTTGAAGAAGACACTAAGGATGAGATCTAATATCAACCTAAGCTACTTAAAAGGTAATTACAAGCACAAAAAAAAACCTAAACGTTTCTCAGTACTGGCACATGAAATAGTCACTTGACTGTTCTTGGGAGGTTCAGCTTGGATTCTCAGATTACCTTTTTTACCAGGCGGGATAGCAGTACTGAGTGGGTTTCATACAGTGTGGAATCTCCATTCTTGGCAATTTTCCGAACCAAACCAGACAAAGCTGTGGCTGACGGACATAGTGTTGGTGCTGGTCCTGCTTCAAGCAAAAGACTGGATTAARTGACCTCCAGAAATCTCTTCCAACTAACATTTTGATGATTTCTATGACAATTTCTATGATTTCTTAGCAGGTCCGGTTACTATAGTCATGCATCTGTAAATACCTCCTAAGTACGAAGTTGTTACTTTTGCACAGTGCTTTGCTGTGATGTATCAAAGTAGTGGACTACAAGATACTTGTTCAAAGCTCTTTTTACCAAACACTGGTTTAGTGCAGATATAAACTGAAAAAATGATGCCTTTTCTCTTTCTCCAGATTCAGGACATTCCTTCTGTAACTCCATCTCAACAATGTTCACAAGACAGATTTGCCTCTTTTACTTATTTGAAAATTGTCCCATAGTATGTAGACACGTCTACAAACAGATAATACACGTCACTCTCCTTTAGGGGCTATAATGTTATTGTTAATATTTACCTTATAAAACAGCTCAGTGCGAAATCACATAAAATCCATGCAATTTAACAGGAGAAATAAAAAAAATCTTCAGGTGTAATTTAATTTACTGATGGTAAATAAAATATTACACTCAAATAACTTGTTTCCTAGTGAGAAAAGGAAAGTTAGAAAATCTAAGCCAAGATTACAGCACCATTTGGCTATTTCTCTTGATAGATCTCCYCAGCTTGGAGCAGAGGGAAAACATGTTTTAAGGAGTTGGTGAAATAAGTTAACAGAAGACACCTGTCACAACAGCCTGATCTATTTTGATGAGACAGTTTAGAACAAAACGACTTGATCCTACAAAAACTAAAGGTGTAGGAGGAGAGCCTGCAAAAACATATCAGATGTACTCTGCTAGCTTTTTAATTTTTTCCCCATTGCAGCTGAAATGTAAGTTGGTGTTCCTGAAACGCCTCAAAATCATGACAAACTAGAGTTCACAGAAAAACATCCTTAATGACCGCCTTTAGCTAGTCTCAGGCTTGCCTATCAAGCACCAGGACATAGGAACCCTCTGTGCAGCACTGTTTCAAACATTAATAAATTAATCAGGGAGGAACCTCTAGTATAGCAGCTGTTATTTTTCAGCCGGAGGACTTGTACAATCAGCCCACAAACTCCTCTGGCCAGACAAGCTGAACTGAATGGACTAATGCTAGATGGCATGAGACYGCCTAAGTTATAAAGCCTAAGATGTCCCATTTGCATCCTAGGCTTTTTATTCGCCTATAAAAAGATCTACTGGTGCATCTGTTCATCTTTGTAATATACTCTTTGGGCTATGAAACAGATAACGTATCTGAATTAAATAAAGCAGGCAGAAAAGAACATTTATTTTTATTAAATAAATTCTACCTGAGGAACTGGGAGAGGTTTTCTCTTTTTTTTCTTAAGGTGCTATAGACAAATTGCTGAGATAAAACAAGCGCATATATAGGTATGTTCAAGTCAGTACCTGCTAACAAACAAAAAAACTATCTAGCTCATTGCAGTTCACCTTTAAGTTGCCATAATATTTAGCAGTTCAAAAGAACGACAGCAAGTGTACACAGCTAATCTGTATAACTCCAAAATTTGTACTCATAAGGGGAAGCAGTTCTCCTCATGAGGGAAACATGAAAAAGTCACATAGTGGTRTCAGCAACAAAGCCAGGAATAATGTCCAGTTTTGCAACAATTACACCAATATCTTATTTGCTAGACTAATGTTTTATCCTCAAGATAACATGAATTACGATTCATGCTAAATTCATATTTAATCTTTCAGGATTAAAATAGCATTTAGACTCAACCGATTTTAAGGTCCTTAGTCCAAAAAATGGATGCTCAGTGTCTGTGGTCTAACAGTCATCTAATCCAGGAAGGGAGGATTAATTTTAATTTATTTCAGATGTCTTAAGTATAGATGTCTAAGAATCTATAGCTGACCAAGTAGTATAGACTCTGATTACAGTTAGGATATGGYATAATTTCAAGTTGCTGCTAGAAGTGATGGCTCCAGACTCTCTCCTACCTATCTCAGCTGCATCCCTCACAATGAACCTAAAGGTTATACAGCCTCGAGATGAATCAAATCAGCAAGATGATGCAATGGAAAACTAAACCATYCCGAAAAATCGTATTTTTTTTGTCCCCATCAGATGGTCTTACTAAACTGCAGCCTGAAGTCCTGACAGCAGACTGCACCTATGTAAGGAATGAGAGAGAACGTGCAGCTGCGAGGAGACAGAACTACTGCTTTAGTAGTAGTCAGTAGCCCACAATAACATCACACGGGGTGTGAGATCAGATCMCCCATTCTTAGGTGAAAGGAGCTGAAATTCAGCAAGTCCCCAGATGTGGCTGACCACAGGATCAGAAGTGAGAGACATGACTGAGTGCCCTTCTGACCCACTATTTCATCTCATGAGAGCAACATACAGGTATTCAGGAAGATTTTTGCATGTTTTTTCTAAACTTGGAGGGTGAAACTGGAGGAGTAGAAACTCAGACAAATGGGAGATGCTCCTGCTTCCCGTGGTTTGTACGTAGCCGTGGGTTACGAACCTTTCTGGAGCACTGATCTTGTCTTTTGCTGACCCACCTGATGCATGCATTCAAGGCTCTGCTGTCATGGAGTGAAATGAGTACTTCAGGGAAGGACCAAACAAAGCTGCAGCTGATTTTCAGAACTAATTTAACAAGMCAGTTTTCACTGTTTGAGATTACTCTGTATTCTAACAACAACAAAAAAAAATCAGTAAAATGACCTCCCTGCCCCCTGTAACACACCCAATTTGAATTGCAAAGTTCCTTTGCGCAATGTTGCAATCCTTCTGCATAGCACGGACATCGTTTGTATAAGCAAAGCTAGTTTTCTCTTGCGATACAAGTGGATCACAGAAAAGAACATACTTTGATTAGGTAGGATCAGAATTTTATTATACAGTCTACTTGTTAAGAGGGGCATGCAAYAGAGAAGCTGAAATAAGGCATTGCTGAATGGCATAAATAATTTTAATAGCATTTGTTTTAATGAAAACAGTTAAACGTGTCAGTGTRCCACAAATATACATCTAGCGTCTCAGTGTATACAAGAAGAAAATCAGGAACAATTATTTCATGAAAAATAGAACTGGGCTTCATTTTAGATTGATAGTCTCATTACTGCAGCCCATGTAAAAAACCTATACATTTGTTCAGCTCTGTGTTTCTTACTCACTAAACAAAAGAAATTCCTTCTTACTCTTTCAAAACAATCTTTCACCAAAGCTTTTTAGGTGGAGACATAATTCCACCACACTACACATTAGCTTTTGCTCTCCGGTTTAAATGGAGGAGTTGGATATACTCATAAGCAATAGGGCCAATAAAAAAATGCCGCTRGTCTATAGCTCGATTCCAAAGCTGAAGGAAGCCTTATTTCTCTGGGGGGAGGGGGGCATTCAGCATCTCTCCAGGTTAGGTATAGGAATAATACATGAACTTTATAGCTGTAATGCTTAGCATTCATGCACGCTCCTTGACTCCACTGGAACAGATTTGGCTTGCTCAGTCACATCAAACTTTACCGACAAAGTCAAAGAAAGATCTCTAAACACTAGGGAGTAGTTCCAGGGAATTCACACTTGGCCAGCATCACAAATCTCATGTTTTGCTCCTGCAGACCAGCCGGCTTCATTTCAGCAGCCACCCAGCTCAGAACAGAAGGGTAGGCGCTATGCTGACGTCCTCACACGGGTGTTTCCCTTTCCTGTTGCGAGTAATAAAAGCCAGTGAAGGTTTAGCTATTACCTTTCATCCAGCTGTCCTGTCACTCTTCCGACATCTCCCTTGCCAGAGTGAAGATTTGAGACGAGTGGGTTCTTCTGCTGTGGTCTGTGTTTATGAGGGAGTGCCTTTCTCCTCCGCTCCTAGACGTGACCGGGAGACCTCATTTTGCTTTGCCAGAAACCAATCGTTGAGAATTTCAGACAGGCTGGAGGTGGAGGAGAGGATAAGTGGGAAAGTACGACCCTGAAGTAGTAATTTTCAAGGGCATGGACTCTTTCCTCCTGCCTCATTGAGCATTACCCATGATTTCACTCCTTTAAAAATAAGAATACAGGATTTGCCATTTCATAACAGAGCAACGGTCCCTCCAGTGCGTCCTCRTAATCCCAACACTAGACAACACTGAATGCTTCAAGGGGGCCTATAAAACCCCATAATGCACCTAATTGGACAAGAATACACCACGGGGGGAAATTTCTAACTGACTTCAGCTGGTGATAGGGTTATTATCTGAAACATGAGAATTGACAACCCTTGTAATTTTTCATTGCAGCTAGTGTAACTGCAGCTGCTGTTCTTAGCCATGAAAATATCTGTGCTGTTGCTTTCAGTGGGACAAAATATGTTTCCTGCTCTGTATTCATGCCTTAAAAAGAGCTATCCAGCATCATATAAAGTTTCTCTCTAGATTCCTATTAAGCTGTTTTTCTGCTGTGGTTCCTGCACATCTGAAATACAGGTTAGGGAATGTGCCAGTCATAGCAGAACTTGTCTGATTGCCTTGTAAATTCTCTAAAATAGTAGAAAAAAATTCTTGATTAAACAAAAATGAGAGAAAGGCTAAAAGCAAAACAGAAATGGATAAATGGGGGGAAAAAAGCCTTAAAGAAATGTAAARCTTGTCACAATTACACTATTGAAGAAAAATACAATATACGGCTCAGCATTCACTCACAAGAAAATATATAATTATAGACTCATTTCAGATGGAAGGAGCCATTTGTGTCACCTGTTTCATCCTATACGTTAAGTTGGAACTGATGTTACCATCTTTTTCACCCTCCTAACAGACGTCTGTCTAATCTGAATAGTTYGACCGGCTCCATTTAAGATTTCATAACCTCTATAAGGAGACTCACCCTCTTAAACTTTTCTTAAGCTAATGCCATAACACAAGCATGAACTAGTGTATTCTCTTTTATTTCAACAGGCTTTTGATCAARGTCAAGACTAAATCCTGCAGCTATGAGACGTCACTGATTCTGCTGCAGCAAGTCAGTAGATTTTAATACCTGCTGTAATAAAGAGTATGGGTCTTTCCTCTGCGACACCAGCCCATCCCCACCTCAAATCCAATAGCTCTGAAAAGAAGCATTTCCTCTGATATAATCTATTTTTCACCTTCCATGGAGTTTGTAGTTTGGACAATATCTGTATCTACATCAACAGCTACAGCCAAACATACAGACAGACAGAGAAGAGAGAGAGGAGAGAGAGTTTTACACTTGTAAAAATATCAGTTCTGTGAACACATTTAAGGCCTAAAATAAATTCCACCAGATAGTTGAATATTCTTATTATTTTAAAACCACTTTTTTACTCACCTCTCCCACCTTCTGCTGCAGAGATCGGAGGGCAAACTAAGTCAAAGACTTAACAGTTCCTTATCAGACTTCACCAAAATGCCCAGAGATCAGGCAGTAACCGCTTAGGCTTGAATTCAGAACTCAGATATGTAAACATCAAAATAAATTAGAATTCTGCACAATGTATCTGATTATGTTAAGCAAAAGAATGGCATCTTACAATTATGCCTAACAATTTCTGTCAGAATTGTGCTTTTGGCAGGCTAAGGCTCAAGAAAGAGAACTCTTTCTGGAATGTGACTTCTCAAAGATCTTGCTTAACCAACCTCTTTTTCAGGTTGAATTAAATGCCTTCATTTTTTTGCTACTCTTCTTTCAGAAGAGAAAACACTGTCTTCTAAATCAATTTGGCCCCAAGGAAGTAAATTTTTGACAAATTTTAACTTCTTAGCTGTTATATCCGTAACAACTACTAATGAGAAATCTCCTGCCTTGTTTTAATGCAGAACTTTCTTTATAGTGCATCCAGATGCAAATATAATTTGGAATAACCTGCAGGATCCTTTCTCTTTACCTTAATTTTTATGAAACTTCACACTTTTTTTCAGATTTAAATTAGTCCAGATGGAGAGTAGTCCCTTAGCAACACCTTCTGGCAACTTCACCTGGCTGGAGCAGGCACCAACCTCCCTGTTCCCTGCCAAGTGACCTGGAAGTGGTCCAGACAGCACATGCTAGTACTAATGTTGCCAGCTGATACACACTGAAAAATGTGACTGTTTCCCAATTCAGAGGGCATATGGAACAAAACATTGACTATCTGAATGGTGTCAATTGTTTCAGAGCATCTGGCATCCACCAGTGTTTACAGAAATAGCTAGTTAGCTAAGTTCATTTTGTTGTAGACCACGTTAGCAAAGATGACGTGATACGCAGAGATCAATCAACCCAGAAAGCCTGAGATGTTGCAAACGTACAGTGGACTATCTACTCACTGCTGGGATGATACTATTGCTCAGTTTCTTAGGCTATGTCTATAATTAGACTAAAAAGGCTAGTAACTTTTCTGTGGTCCTCAGCTCAAGTGATATTGCAGGAGTAGCATCCAAACAGCCAAATGCTCTTTCTCCCCACAAAGTTTCCAGGTGATCTACTGCAAACAGTGCCTGAAATGTGCTGTGCTTCAAATGGGGCTGGAGTTTATCTGAGAGAATGAAAGCTGCCATGAGCCACAATCTGCCACACATTTTCTAATAATTAAGCAGACAGGGTAGTTTTAAGACAGAGCTCAAACCTGCTCCCTGTTGAATTGATTAGTGTAGACATACCATCAAGTCATGCATTGAAGTCAATTTACTCGGGTTAGAAACTGACTGAATACCTAGTGTACATCATTTCTTCTAACTCTCATTAACTCTCCAGCAAAACTCTTAGGAATTAAACCATCATTTTCCYTTCCCTGTAAGCTGCATTTGGACCAAGAAGGAACACAAGAAAGGCGTGGTGGGATGATTTTATCTTCTTTCAACCTGAAACCCTCAGGAACAAGCATCACCTACACCCTTATTCTTGGCAAGTTTCCCTCCTTATACAACCACAGCAGTCAGGAGCTGCATCAGTAATTGGATGTATCCAGTGAGCAACAGAGAAGCAGGTCACACACTCCGCTGTCTGATGGTGCAAGTCTGTCATTTCTGAGGTGTCAGAGCTGGAAGGGACAATAGCAATAATCTGGTCTGACATCCTTCATTACAGAGAAAAATCAAACATCACGCTTTACTCAGGCTTTGTTACCCTAAGCAACTCTTGCTCAAGCTAGAATAAAATACTAGAAATTGCTTCTTTTTTAAAGGCATGACTAAAACATTTAAAAAACAGTAGCAGTCTATTGATGGCAATTGGATTTTGCCTAGTTATGCCTCAGTGTAGCTASAAATATTTCCAGATTTGCATTTATGTTTTTTTCCTGAATATGAATCTTCCTTAGGAAGGTTAGGTAATAATCTGAGCAGAAAAGTCACCATTTCTTCACAGCTCCTGCTCATAGAGGTTCCTGGCATTTGATGATTCCAGCTCCCCATAGATTCCATTATTTTAAGTGATTTTTATATAATGGAGCTCTGTTAGAATTATTGAGCCATACTCTTCATAATAAGACAAAAACCATATTAAAGGCTGATGTGCCTCAAGATTTTTGTTGTGAGAAAGATTACTATCTCAGTGGAATACTTGGACAAATAAAGATACTGATTAGGATTTTTTCTCTGAAATACCATTTTACATAATTTTCCACTATTTTTACATACTAAAATAAATAACAATGGTAGCAACAACAGTTACATTTTTACCTTGTAAGACTAGCAACTTTGCAATTCAGTCTRAAGATGACAATGATGGGATTAAAGTCAAGGCTACTACAAAATAATACTAATAAACAAATTTAGCTCACACGCAGAATTTCACAAAGACAACAAAAGCTCCTAAAAGATAAGTAGGTATCACATCTCCTTGATTTCCATGAGATTAGCTGTCAAAATCATTTTAGGCACTGAGACTGAGTGACTCAGGAAGTAAAATACCATTATGCCTAATAGGATTTGTTCCCCTCAATTAGGCATTTTTTTAAAGTAATTATCTCTCTTATCATCCAGAGATGTAGCACATGAGATTTACTTCAATACTGATGASTAAATGAATGCTTCACTTTTTAAAATATCAACTCTGAGACCTTCAGCAGGACGCTGCTCTTGTCTTCCAAATAATCTAATGGTCACCCTACTGACACTGCCCCTAACTTATCTGAAAACTCATTTCTAATAGGTGCAAATTAGCAGGAGGTGGAGGGGAATTTCCATTTAACAACATCTGATATGATGTTCTTCCTCACTGGATGGTAGAGAGACAATTTTACTGTACAACACACTAATTATATTGCAGCTGCATTTACTCCCACTCTAGAACTGCTTTTAATAGGATATCAAAACTTTAAAGTCACCRTGGAAATGTAGAGTAAGTCTTTATCTTTAGAATTTCTTTATGAATTTTGGTATACTACAGAAGTTATTTCTCTTCCTTCTAATTAAAAAGCAACATTTGGATCATTTAGCTAAGCTTTAAAGATGTTAAAAATTGTTATTCTGAGTAGAATGTGTAAAATCTTTGAAGATCTTAAGACAAGTTCTCATGCACCTGAGAGCTCCCTGTTGTGCAACATCCCTGTAAAAATGTCCCAGTTCACTGTGGCTCTTACAGAATATGTTGGTGTARGTGAATTTTCCTTCGTTTGTCCTTAAACTCCTACTCTTCACTTGAAAGTTCCATACTACATCAAAATATTTAAAATATTTTTCTCACAAACCTTCCAGAAATTACCCAAGAATTCCCATTCCCATTTTAAAACAGGGAGTTGCAGAAAAATGTAAGTATGTTTTGAAGGCCTGTGACAAGGCAGGGAATTCAACTCCCTCCTGAGTTCTAAGCTATGGGGCTGAATTTTTTTCAAAAGAAGATGATGGCAGCTGAATAACAGATCTAGCAACTGAGAGAGACCCTGAAGTATTTTCTGACTGAAGGAGAGATACATGAGGATTTGTCTGGTTTGAAATCAGAGCTTCTCAGGAAGACATTAATCTTTTGCAGATCTCATTAAAGGACATACCACCCTACAGTAGCTATAGCAGGTGGTCTTTAAAATGCATTCCTAATGTATAGAGAAGAAAGARGAGATGCATATACTACAGTTCACTTCCCATCATTTTCATTATCTTTACAACATAACATGGGATGTTGAAGACACTAGASAACACTGATTTTTTTTTTGACTGAGAAACAATTGGAGGAAAAAAAGGACTACAAAACCTTYGTATTGCTTGGAAACATTTGTTCATGACCACTTTAGAGGATATAGCTAGTTCTACATTAAGACAATTGTACCAGTCTGTATATCTTTTATAAATAAAAGAGTTAAACTACAAGGCCATATTTCTCTATGCAACAGASACTGAGACTTGATGCTGTCATTCAAGTTTCAAGATGATGCCTTTAATAGTTGCCACTATGAACATCTAATTATCAGCATTTTTTTCACAGACCAAAWTAACCCTGCAATACTGTTATTGTCATAGCAAAGCTTTATTGTCATTTTTGCTTCAGCACATCATTATAACTCAGTARGTACATGCTAGATAATCACAGAGATTCACTTTGACACCTGTATGCYAATATCAGCAGTGCTGATATTGAGCGTTGCCTTCCTGCTTTGGTAGACCTATGACAGTCTCGCTTTATTTGCATTACAGTAGTACTTCCCAGAAGACATACATCTCTTAGGTGTGCCAGGTGCTGGAGCTTTCTCCATCTTCACCAGGAGACAAGGCTGCTTTGCCTGGTGCAGAGGACACTGTCTGAAGGCACTGGGTACACACAGTTCCTTAGGTGGACATGACAGGTCTCAGCAGCACAGTCAGTCTGCTCCACACCYTGTCCTTACCAGGGCTAAATGCAGAATAAACTGGTATTCAAGGTTATTAATGTTTTTGGTATCTTCTCTGTATATATTTGATCTTACACAATCTGTACTTACATATGTACACTCTCCTCTTCCCTGCTTCCTAACAAAACGCTTAAAGTGAGCCGGTGTGTATGGAAAGGAGATCAGGTTTCTTCATTTCATGAAGTTTGTCTCAGATTTGACAAAAACTGCTGACTGTAGATATTTTAATGAAACATTTGCTAAATTTTCATGCAATACTTTCAGCAAAATGTCAGCAAATGTCTGGTCTGCTTTTCTTGACACATTCTGTTCGAGGGTGAGACAGGCTAACGTGCTTGCTTTGCAGGGAATTTGCATCCTTAATTTAATTCTTGCATCTTGGATCCATAATTTAAGGATTTGACTTCTGTTTGGTACTTTAATTTCTAAGAAATAGGTTCATCYCCATACCACAGCACCTAAGTCTTTCTAAAGCCAAGAATACAATTCACTGGAGGCAGCATTCAATTCATTGCAAAGAAAGCTGTAAGGAATAAACACATGTATTATTTAATTATAATATATTAATAAAAATATGTGAAAAGAATACCACAGACTCATGATGTCCATGTGAACACTTCTTCACTTTTTGGAACTCCTCTTCTGTTACAGAGCTATTTTTAGCTCARCTCAGTCCTCAAGTTGATAGATATGGTAATGTACCCAGTTTTAAGTCAGAGCAGGGAGAGGTAGATCAGTTTTCACTGCATTCTTTAGAAGTCAGTCTGCACTTCCTTTTTCAAACTGCTTTTCTTTCATGTGTGAAAAAGCCAAGATATCAGGTCTGTRAAGAGTAGAAGAAACCGACATGTGGCATATATGTGAGAATCTTATTTACATACAACCGGATCAAATTCCTCGTGACTCAAGGTGAAGARAATGGAAGTGACATCTAAAAAAACCATGTCCATGGGCAGACACCCAGCCACCTGCGAAACTTGTGCTGCTGCCAGAAAGGAGAGCAGCCAGTTACACGACAATAAAATCATGCATTAGTCGGGCCCAGATAGTGCTCATTGAAAAAATCTTTTTCTGACTTGAGACTGATTTGCAGATGCTGACTCTGCCAGGATAGTAGTTATAATTGACAGCTCCATGTCAGAGAGACAGAATAGCACATGGAGCAATCCTGAATGGTCCTCCTGGTGTTCTACTCATCTTCCTGGCTCACCCAGTAGTTCTGCTGTACCACTTGCTTTAAGATAAGAATAGCCCAGCAACTGCTGAACATTTATTCTTGCACTTCCACATAGTTATCCAGGTGTTTCCTCTTATAAGCTGTGGCTGCTCTCACCTGGGAAGGATCTCTTATCAGATAGTTGAAGCTACTTCCATGAATAAACATCCATTCACCCTCCATTACCATTCATCARGCACATTGTAACTCTGTATGTAATCTTTGGAGCTACCCCAAYAGAGTATCTAGCCAGMACATTATAAAGACTGGACCCCCTGTTTATCTTTGAGTGATCTGAGTGGTACTGGTAGTGCTAATTCCAACACAGAATYACAGAATCAGTAAGGTTGGAAGGGACCTCTGGAGATCATCTAGTCCAACCTCCCTGCTCAGCACGGTCACCTAGAGCATGTTAGACAGGGCTGCATCCAGGTAGGCCTTGATCTCCAGAGAAGGAGACTCCACAACCTCTCTGGGCAACCTGGTCCAGTGCTCCATCACTCTCACAGGGAAGAAATTCCCCCTCACGKTCAGGCGGAACTGCCTGTGCTTCGATTTCTGCCCATTGCCTCTTGTCCTGTCACATGGGACAACTGAAAAGATATTGTAGACAGCAGGAGATCCTCTATATATATTGCTAAAGGGAAATTAATGAGAATATTGTAGCTTGTTCTGATGTTAGATTATGATAAAATTTCCTGCATTTTCATTGCTTTTTAAGAGCTTGCTACATCTCTTAAAAGCAATCATTTTACAATCATTTTAAAATATTGAAAGATTTAATATAAAGAATCAGAATATTTAGACCTATTTGAATCTGAATGTCAGTTTATATTAAGCTCTAAAAAAAAAAATGAAGACGTATCTCAAAAATGGCCTGGCTCAATGGAGAAGTTAGAGCTCCAACTCTAAAGAGGCTCAGAACTACCTATCTCAGGGACAGAGAAAGGTAGGATAAGCACCAGCTTAGGGGGGAGGAAAAATCTCAGTACTCTTGGGGCAACATAATATTCTGTTACATCTGGATTTTGGAGAGAAAACCAGAAAGCCTAATACTGAGAAAGGGGATTTATTTTTCTCTAGTCTATGCTGGTGGGATACATGGCACAACACAAAAACTGAAAAAGTCTTTGTCGGAGTCACGTTTCATGCAGCAGRAGCGCATTAGAATTGGCTTCGGTGAAAGGTGGTCGAGCCCAGGGGAACCCCTTTAAGTATGAGCCTGGGTCTGCTCAGGAGCTGCGCACCATGAAGGTGTTGAGCCAATGGRAAGACGAAACCTGGTAATCTCAAATCCACCTGAAAATGTAGGATTCSTGTTTTCCTCCCTCTCTAGGAGGAGGCTTACAGCAGCTCCAGCTCTCCACAGTTCTTAAGCTTGATAGCTCTCAGCATAGTTAATCCTGTTCACCCCRGAAAGCACATGGCAGACAGTAAAGAAGAGCAGCAAAAGCCAAAAGATTCTAGAAGAAGTATTAATGAGAAATGACTGTTCAGTTCAGTACTCATTCAGCACTCAATATGACAATACCCCTGAGACCAACTCAGTGTGGTCTCAGCAGACAGGATGGCATAAAGCGCAGAAAAGGATTAAATTTTTATTTTTATTATTTTCAATAGGATATTAAAATCCTTTCTGTAACTTTCTGTAACTGGAGATATTAACAGCTTCTCCTATTAAATATGGTGCTAATGAGACCAAGAATTGTTCATAAGAACACTAGAGCAAATGGTGAGATATCCCAGGGTTTAAATTAGATTTCTGATTCCTCCTAGGCAGAGATTTGCTTGTCTCAGGACAAATTCATTTAAGTAAATGTTGCCTAGGGTTTCACAGTGCTTAAAGATCAATTTTATAATCAAGCTACAGCGCCTTATCAGGTTCCTCCACGTCATCCCAGTTCTGCCCAAGCCCTGTCCTGTCTCAGCCATTCATGCACAAGGCAACGGAACTGACTTCAGTTTGGGGTTAAGCTAAGCACAATTAATTATCTTACATTTGCAGCAGCTAGAAGTGTGAAATGAGAGGTTATCAYTGCCTCTCTGAAAGCGCGCTAACGCAACTGGAACACCAAGCCTTTATTTAACAATTCTTCCATTTTTTTCACTTATAAAGTGATTATCCAAGATAAATCAAGTGTGATTCACAAACCTTCAAGCATAGTGCTGATTCCTATTTATAAAGTGTTTTCATTTCCTGTAGCATAATGAACCGTTTGGCAGCAGGATGCCATGCAGGCTGGCAGATCCCAGGGGCCGGTGTCAGCAGGGTGTCCCCGCAGTGGCAAGGCAGAGCCTCACTGCTGGCGCCCATCCGACTACACCACGATGGAGCAGAGCATCTCTGCGGGGACAGGCCGAGCCTGGGCTGGGTGATCATGTAACCGGGGTCAGACACAGCCCTGCACAAGTTGAGCAAGACTCTGACATTTTGGAGGTTTACTTTGTTCCTAACTCCAGGTWCATCTGTTTTCAAAGGGATAATTTTTGTTAAAAGCATTGCACAAAAGGATGTCCGCAAGAGTCTGCCTGGCGTAATTACTGTCTTAATCAAAAAAAGAGGAGGGGGGGCAAAAGGGAAAAAAAGACAAAAAWAAAATCTGTTGTTGTTATTGACCTTAGTAATAGCTCTGGCTATTTTACTCATCTTTAACTGTGTCCTTTAAAACAAATCAAAAACTTCTTCTTGACTGGAAAAGTGAGAGTTCTATATCTTATGAACTCCAAGAGCAAGTAGTAGGATTAAGGTCTATCATTTCTTTTATCTCTGGACTATGAATTTTTGCTAATTTTATATAGAAAAAATGCTAGGTGTACAACAGCTTTGTAGACTCTTTGCTGTCAGAAAAGTCCTGACTCAGACAATSTCCTGGAATACGGAGGAAAAAGGTCAAATCAGAGAGAAGACAAATATGCAAATAAAGTGGACCATATTTTTTAGATTTTCACAGTGAGGCTGTGACARAGAAGGACTGAAAATCTATGGCTGTTGGCTCTTACTACAGTGTGCTGTCTACTAGAACAGACTTTGTTATAAGTGAGTTTACTGTCAGAGGCTTTAAAAGTGTTGAGGTGCAAGTGAGTTTGATGTTAACAAAACCTTAATGGATACAGGCAGAAGCTTGCAGATTTTAACGAAATGTTTTTGCAAAAGTAGTGACAGTGACATTGCAGCTTCGAAGCCATGTACAAGCTCTGTGCAATAAAGCATCCAAGTCTGCTGAACCTGAGCCACGCAAGAGAACCGGGAGGAAATAGCAAGTGATAGCACTGCGTGACTCATTGCTCCAAGGGATGGAAGACCCTTCCACTGACGCAATTTGCTGTCAGGAGAGGTCTGCTGCTTGCTAGGGCCTTGGATCTGGGACATTGTGGAGAGGAAACATCTCTTGTGTTGGGCGGAGTGGTTGATAAACCAGACAGCTGCACTGTCATGTCATGCAGGCAGACCCGTCAGGCTGGAGAAATTGCCAAAAGCAACCTCATGAAATTCAACAAAGGGAAGTGCAAATCCTGAGCTGATTTGGAAGAGTATTGCCAGCACGTAGAGGGAGGTGATCCTCAGAGCAGAGGCTCAGCCTTGGTCAGGGCACATCTGCACCGCAAGTAGTTATGGGCTCCTCAGCACGAGAAGGACATGGACATACTGGAGAGAGTTCAGCCAAGAGTCATGAAGATGATTAAGGGACTGGAGCATGTGTCATAGGAGGAGAGGCTGAGAAAACTAGGAATGTTTAGTCCTCAGAAAAGAAGGCTCAGACCAGGGACCTTATCAATACGTATAAATACCAGATGGGAGGGAGTAAAGAAAATGGAGMCAGACTCTTCTCAGTGGTGACAAGTGAAAGGTTGAGAGGCAGTAGGCACAAACTGAAATACAAGCAATTCCATTTAAACATAAACTTTTTTTATGATGGAGTGAGGCTTCTGGGAGAGATGATGTTTAATTATATGAAGTGATATGTTTGAGGAAAGGGAAATATAGATCTGGCATGCTTTTTCTTAAACTCTGAAATGGAAGTGGAAAACTTCAAAGCTAACCACAGCATGAGAATAATCTGCCAAAATAGACAACGTTTTACAAGATGTCATTAACGATTTTGCTATGACCATTCTTCACAGATTTCTACCTGAAAATACTAACTTACTTTATAATATACCTAAATATAGAAAGCATACGTTCAGATGTGGATCAAAGTCTAGCTTGAGGCACAGTCACAGCAGGCAGTTGCCATGGACATTGAAAGAGCCAAGGCTCTGCAGCTTATTTCTCTCATCCTAATGCCCTAGAGYACCAAACTGGCAGCTCCTGTTGCTGCCCCTGGGAGGGGATTTAGAACAGGTCGAGACGTGCTTCCACGGAGAGATGCTCCACCAGGAAATCTCTGCTTTCAACTCTCTCCTCCCCTAACAGCAGCAGGGCACAAGCCTGATTGCCTAAGGCATTCCTCTATTCTACATCTCCCCTCTTCTGCTGTTTTGTTCCATATTTCCCTTCCTGTATGAAGCCCACACCACTGGGGAATCATAGAATCAGTAAGGTTGGAAGGGACCTCTGGAGATCATCTAGTCCAACCCCCCCTGCTCAGCACAGTCAC
>NW_028186546.1:3724830-3749383 GCF_003343005.1 Rhea americana
GCCACTAGCCACAGGCCTCCAACTAGACTCCACACCACTGATGACGACCCTCTGAGCTCTGCCTTTCAGCCAGTTCTCAATCCACCTCGCTGTCCACTCATCTAACCCACACTTCCTGAGCTTATCTAGGAGGATGTTATGACCTTCAGTTGGCTTTGGAAGAAAGGTAGTCTTTCTCCTCTGCTGTACATCAGACCACTGAAAAGTAAAGTAAGTGTGGCCATGCGTACACTCCTTTGGCTGAACTATCCAGACACTGTTTTAAGTCCACTTCTCTTTTTGTTATTTTAAGATAGAATGAAAATATTTTCCTTCACTCAGGCTTTATTCTAGTCCATCATAAATTTTGACTATTAGGAGAAATTTTAATGGTCAAACTCTGGAGTGAGAGAGATTTTGAGATTTCCCAGAAAATCTGCATTCCATTCCTTGACACTTCTAGTAGTAATTATACTATCTATGGCACATCTTTTCATCATGTGACTCTATCCCAGTRCGCATGTGTGTATTTTATATTTCTAGAGAAACTGAAACCTTTCTTTCCTGTTTCCTAGGAAACAATGACTCAGTTCCTTTCATTAAATGATGAACARCTTACTTTCCATTATGCTGTTCAGTACTTCAGAAAGCTAAAATGATCACCACAATTCAAATAGCYCTCCACGGAAGAATTATATCACTTTCAGAAAACAATACATTGAAAAGTATAATGATAATTATGCTTTTCAGAAATAAAATGGAATTTTTTTCTGCTTCATCATCTCAGGAGTAAAACTACCCAGAAGATTTTCAGTAAAACCTACTGGTCTGTCTAAACTAACAGGTTCCATAGGGTTCTATTAGCTTTGATGAAATTTTCAGGGGAAGAGATGCAGAGGAAACTTTCCTAAGCTTCATGGCCTTTTCATCACAACAGGGACTCTTTTTTTTATGCAAAGTTATTGAAGGATGAATCTGAACAAAGTGGATTTTCACCCAGCATTTTCACTGGCAGGCTCAACCTCAAATTATAGTCTACTCATCCCTGTACAAAACAAGCTTCAGATGAAAAGCAAAACAAAACAAAAACAAAACAAAAAGCATAGATTCCATCCCAAGCCAGATTTTCCAACATAGTTTCAAGCAACATGAAAATGAATCTGAATTCTTTAAAGTCTTTGCTCAGTAAAATGGTTGTACTCCAGTAGGCTTTGCTCAGCAATGATTAAGGCAATATGTTATAGTGATATCTCCCTCAAGAGTAACTGTTTTCTATTGCGCTATCATGAAGARAAGACAGCCCTAAATCTAATATAATCCTCATTCTTCAGAAGAGAAGACTCATAAAACCTGTTGACAAAACACATCTATTAAAAACTGAATCTTTTGTCCAATACCTTAGCTTTTTCCAGCCATATATCTATGGTCAGGGTCCAAGAAATGTGGTTAATATTCAAGCATCACCTCCCCCAAGCTCAAGAACGATGCATCCCTAYGAATAAGAAGCCAAGCAAAGGGGGCAGGAGACCTGCAGGGATGAGCAAGGCGCTCCTGCAAAACGCAAACAAAAGAAGAAAGCACATGGAACACGGGAAAAGGGACAGGCCACTTGGGAGGAACATAGGAACATTGTCAGAGTATGCAGCGATGCAACGAAGAAGGCTACRGCCCAYTTGGAATTAAATCTGGCAAGGCATGTCAAGGACAACAAGAAAGGCTTCTTTGATTATGTCAGTAGCAAAAGGAAGACTAGGGAAAATGTGGGCCCGCTACTGAATGGGGCGGGGGCCCTTGGTGACAAGGGATATGGAGAAGGCAGAGTTAYTGAATGCTGCCTTTGCTTCAGTCTTCACTGCTAACGGCAGCCCTCAGGAATCCCAGARCYTGGAGATGACAGAAAGTCTGGAGAAAGGAAGACTTTCCTTTGGTTGAGGAGGATAGGATTAGAGATCATTTAGGCAAATTTGACACCCACAGATCCACGGACCTTGATGGGATGTGCCCATAAGTGCTGAGGGAGGTGGTAGATGTTATTGTTAGGCCAGTCTCCATCATCTTTGAAGTCACGGAGAACTGGAGAGGTGCCTGAGGACTGGAAGAAAGCCAGTGTCACGCCAGTCTTCAAGAAGGGCAAGGAGGACCCAGGCAACTATAGGCCTGTCAGCCTTACCTCCATCCCTGGAAAAGGGATGGAACAGCTCATCCTGGATGTTATCTCTAAGCATTTGGAGGAAAAGAACGTGATCAGGAGTAGTGACCAGTAATAGGTGATTAGAGGACTGGAGCATCTCTTTTATGAGCAAAGGCTGCAAGACCTGGGCCTGTTAGCCTGGAGAAGACTGAGAAGGGATCTTGTCAATATCTACAAATACATTAAGGGAGGGTGTCAAGAGGATGGACCAGACTCTCTTCAGTGGTGCCCAGGGATGGGACAAGAGGCAACAGCACAAACTGAAACATAGGAAGTTCTGTCTACACATGAGGAAAATTTTTACTGCCAGAGTGACAGAGGTCACTCTGGAGCAGGTTGCCCAGAGAAGTTGTGGAATCTCCTTCTCTGGAGATACTCAAAATCTGCCTGGATACGATCCTGTCTAACATGCTCTAGGTGACCCTGCTTGAGCAGGGGGTTTGGACTGGATGATCTCCAGAGGTCCCTTCCAACCTCAACCATTCTGTGATTCTCTGATTCTGTGATTCTGTGATTCTGTGATTCTTTAAATAGGTGAGCCTAAGTCAGCTTTGCTCAAATTCACAAATCATCCACCAAAAGTACACCTTTTCTTTGCCCTGTTTATGTTTTCACTTAGTATCATTTCCCCCTTAAATATCTTGTAATAACATAAAACCTAAAACCCTAASTGTTCCATGTGTTCACATAAAATAAGGTGAAATAACACCCTGTATTTTATAGCAACTCAGTCTCCTCCTGTTCCCAACAGGACCACCCTAATAACCAAGAAACCCTTCTTTGTTCCAAATCAGAGAATAAATGTACATATATTATATATATATATATATATATATAAAGAGAAAGAGATTAACTGTCTTTCATCTACTTCCCTGTAAGGATATTTTCTCGAAGAACCCAAAGTTCTCCATTCCGTTTCTCCATTATTTTGTCACTGTCTCTTACTGTTTCTTATTTCTGTGTTTCTAGTTCAGCAGACTGGTTAATCCCAGCTTTATTTACTCATACTTCATTTTTTGCTGTGCTGTCTCCTACATACAGAAATACACTCCTTTCAAATCTACCTTCTCCTTCTTTAGGATGCTTTTCAAGGCTGACTTTTTATCATAAAAAGAATTAGCTGTTTCTTTCAGTCTGAGCCGTGGCCTCCACACCCTTTATTGATGCTAATTTCATTTACTTAATGATCGTGGAATTGCAAAGGCTGTCACAGTACATGTTGTTATCCAAGTATTCTGGTTAAATAGCACTCTGGATAAATTTCTAGGGATAATTTAGGTGTTTGGGGTGTGGTTTTGTGCTGCCTTATGAATGAATGGAGGTTCCCTCACTGCCTCCAATGAGCTCTCCTTATGGCTGCTAATGGCTAGAAAATTTTACGAAGTGAAAATTATGGCTAAGGTCTGGTAGGGTGCCAGTTAATGGACAGAACATATGCAGTGTGGAGTGTTTGGATTCAATATTTTAGAAATACTGATAGCTTAACAACAACAATTCTTTATAAATGAGTAATATCACCGACATTTGAAAACATTCACTGACTGACTCAACAAAGCCCATTAAAACAAATAAGGGAAAAGTGGCATTATTTCTTTGCTTGTCAGTCTCTGCTTCATTCACTACACCTGCTTTCTTTTATGTATTAAATCATCCTCTTATTATTTCAAGACAGTAAGTCACCATTAATAAAGATTAGACATCACTCTGCAAATGTTAGAAACCCAGTATGAATGGGAACTCAAATGAAATGTCTCCTGGATAACGCCACTTACTTTAGCAGAATGTCATCAAATTAACCCAAAGGTAAGCGGGATTCAGTGCCAATTAGGCTGGAATAATAATTCTGGAAGTTATGCCTCTAGGAAGCAAAATAAATGGTAGTTGTTTTGACTTCTTGCACAACTGAAGGAACAATTAATTTAGTAAGTTCAGGTTTAGAAAGTTGCATGTCCATCAAGTCACCTTGCAGAAGACGAGAGAGGAGAGGAGAGGACAGGACAGGGTAGGACAGGACTGTAAACTCCAAGAGTTTCAATTATGATTACATTAAGTGAAACTACTTAGGCAAACACAATTTGTTGTATTCCAGTTAACAGTGAGAGCCTCTCTAGTGCAAAGGGATTAGGTCCCTCCTGAGGCCTAATCTATGGAGAAAAACGGCATGGGATACTGAATCAAATTTCAGTATCAGTGCCAAGAAAATAGGAATGAAAGGAAAAATTTATCACCATTTTTCAGCCAACTATGTGGTAATTCTCCTATTGCGCAGAGGGTATACCCCTGTCTAAACATGGTCCCCAAACAGCAATATGCTGCGGGTGAGAAATGATCATACAGGCTGAGTGGTTTCAGAATAAGCTAGCAGTGACAGTCTATGTCTGCCAGGAATGCTTTTAAGAATGGCTTTAGAAATCGTTGGGAAAAGAGGCCACTTTCTCTCTGACATTCTCTCTCATGCACATAAATCACCATAAGCACAGAGCTGCAGTCAATCCGAGTGCTAGCTCGTGCACCTCTTACAGGTGCTAAATAAGATCTTCCTGGGTGAACAGAATCACAGGAATCAAGAGGAGTGCTCTCAAAGTAAGATGCAGACAGTAGAAAATTAATAAGTGGTTTATCCAAAAGTAGTTTATCCTGGAAATTAGCCAGGCTAAATAGGGATGGTATAGAAGGATATTTAAAGGTCCATCTCACTTTCCAAAGGCCCCCAAGGAATATCAGGCTGGAAACCGTCTTTAGGACACAGAGTTTGCTAGTACCACAGGCAGCTCTGTCGTATAAACCCATTTAACAATTTCTCAAGTTCTATCTTCAGCTAGGGATTAATTTTTTAGGTCAGTATTCCCACTAGAAGGCCTTATCAAATTCTCATTTCATCTGACCTTTACAAACTTCCTTCTGTCTTCCAGCTTAAAGCTGTTCCCTGGTCAGCTTGTATCCATTTTGTAAAATTTCAGTGTTACTGATTAATTTAAATGTTTCACTTTTCTTTATAACCTAATATTTATTCACATCAAATGCAAAAATATTTATGTCACTTGACTGCTGTTATGCTTATATCACTCTCAGGCCAAAATTCAGGATAGTAAAAATAATCATAAATATATGCTTAAAGCTGAGCTCATGCTTGTATGCTGTCTTGAATCAAGGCCTAATCAGCTCTCTGAAAGCAAATGCTAAAGTTACCAGAATTGCTGCTGACCTGYATTCTGTGCCTATCACATATCGCTGGATTAGAATACTTTCTAAATATTATTTTAGTGGCACAAGGGAAATGAATTTGTGAACAATACAGCCCTTAAAAGACTAACAAAAATGCCACATGCCAATTAAAATTGTTTTTATGGGTTTTCTGCTGCAATTATTTCAGGTAGTTTGTTTCCATATGTGAATTCTACTACTAATCAGTCACTCATAAATCTTAATAATATCTATATGTCATCTCTATGCATTATAAACAGGTGGAAAAACAAGCTATATTGAAATGTAAGGATTTAGATTACAATCTGTTTCTAGTAAAACTAAATAAAAATTAAATCTGTGGTGCCAGGTCACATATGTGGATAAAGATGACTGTAGAGGGCAAGAAGCTTACATGAAACTGATAGAGCTAAACTGGCTCAAAAGCTGTCCAACTTTGCCTAAATATGCAAACAAATATCTCACTTTGGTTTTAGAGATGCCTTTAAAATTCTTGCTCTGTACATGTATACAGCTGTCTACCTGAAGAGTTTAAGTGCTTATTTAAGAGGAAGCCAGAAACTCAACACACATATTCATATAGATTCCTATTATGTTTGAATATAGTATGTTTTGACGGAATATATATATAAAGCTTATGATTACATTTTGTCCCGTTAAAAAATCATAGCTATTCTCCTTCTTTTTTAATTAAAAGATGCCTTTAAAATAAAAAAAGATCTTCTATCAACAATTTAGTTCAACATCTTAACTCCTAACCTTATTAAAAGGTATGAAATACCTTCTGGACTTAGCTAAAAGAATTTATTGAGGTGCTGGAAATGATGAGGGCAAGATGGATGGTGCCTTCCCAGCATCATAAAACAAACGGCTACCACTTTCTCTTCCCCTCGATTAAAGCAAAGGAAACTTTTCCCTCATCCTCTTCGTCTCGTCAATTATTTCGACAGAGTGCCAAATAGAATTACTTGTATTTGGATTTTGAGCTTCCACAGTCCAGCGCTCCACAGAGATTCCTGAAAGAGCTACAAGGAAACTATCTTCACCTCTGGGTGCAGGGGTGCTCGTGCACACACCAACCCCGGTATCTCCACAACCGCTCCCACAGCCACAAATGACAACCTCTTCTGAACGCAGGAGGGTCCTGCAAATGCGTGAGGACTTTAAATCCTCCCCCTACAACAAGAAATTGTCATCTTTTAAAGCTGAGAGATCGTTGCTCCATCAASACCTTGACTTTTGCGTCACCCAGGTCCACCTGTGGATCGACCTCATGAAATCTGTTTGAGGCCTCCAGGTTCAGGCCTGCAGAGCTCTCCTTTATTATCTGGGACTGTCAATTTGCCCCCAAAGTGCAAAATCATCCGTGCCCTGCTCCCTCTGGTGGTAGCAGAATTCCAGTTCAAACGGGAAGACCGCAGCGTAACAGTGGAGTTACAGTAGATGTTTGACAAGGTTTATTTGCTTGTAAAGGCCATGAGATACAGCKCTCTGATTTTTTGCCACTCTATTGCCTTAGACCGGCACCGGTGGTTTTTATCTCCAGCCTCTCTTCTCTACGCGTTCGTGTGTCTCGGGGTTACTAGCTGTTCAGCAATGTATTTTTGTACAATTAGCTGTGAGTCACAGGGGCATGACAGCACTGGCAATCGAAGGAGCATATTCAAGGCAGAAGAAAATACAGCTGTAATGTGCAGTCAGTAGGAGAAAATCAAAAAGGAGAAATTATATTGGCTTAAAATGACAAAAAAAACATGCATTCAAAATTAGAAATGTGAATTAGAAAATGCATCTAGACTTAAATCTCTGGAAATTTAGCACGGGTGTTCCCTTTTATAGCAAGCTTTACAAAACTTTTTCACTATTTCTACGGAGGCTGAGTCGACAGAAGGCTTGTTTTTTACCCTCTTGCAGCGGGGGGTCCCAGTTTGCAATCCATATACAAATACAGAGGCAAGGTTTTCCCTTCCACCACCGCCCGCTACTCTCCATATGCATTCACCCTGCACATACACTGTTAAACGTACTGGCTCTGCACTTTATTTGGAATAAATCGACCAAGTTACCCTGACACCAGCTGCAGCTATTCCAGATTATACGGAGAATCCAGCCTATCCATTCAGAAAGCCAGAAGGGACTAAAGAGATCCTCTCATCCAGCCTCCTAATTGCAGCTGTCAATCTTTCGTGTGGTTTACATTATAAACAAASCACCTGGAAACTCACTCTGAAAGCAAAAACAGACGTTAAAATTCAGATGCAATCCCCTTGAGTGAGCATATCAAAAGACTTTATAATATATCCAAATTAGATGGTAACTTTGGATAGAATACCCCTGGGAAATATACATAGCCATGTTAACATTTTTAAAAAGTGAAACATGGAACATTGTACTACTTAAAAGGGGGGRAAAAAGCCACCTGTGGTAACAAGTCTGTATTTTTTATCAGCCACTTATTAATTGCATGCAATAAGGGAACTGTTGAAAGTATCTGACATGACCTGCCTTATGATAATTAAAAAGTTTTTAGAAGTGAAATTGCAGAATGGTGATTTGGCAAGTAAATGGGTTTGCATTTTTTGGAAAACAGATGAGGAAAAAAAAAAGAAGAAGAAGAATCCAGTAAAGGGAATGAAAAATATTTATCTTTCTGGAGGAAAGAAAAGGAAAAAAAWCACCATTAATAAACTGATTGGCTCAGTCCCTCTAAAATGGAACTGCTCTGACCTATCRTCTGTAGTATTGCTCTATCACCCATAGTAGTAAGAATAAGGAAGTGACATTCTGATTGAATTAAAGAAAATTGCATCAGTGTTATACTGCCAAACCACTTAAGCAAAATGATTTTCAAATTTTCTAATGCATTCCATTTTCTCTGACACACAGGATCAGATCACTTTTTTTTCAGAAATAGAGCACGCAAGAATGTTTTTGGCTACAGTACTTACACATTTTGAGTAGCTTTTCTGCCTGCCACCTAAGTACACGCATCATGCAAGGCTCTGACCAGCCCGGGCTGTATCCTGAACACGATGGTCCATGGGACAGAAGCGCTTTACTCCACAAGCGCAAGGCAGAAAACTCRGCCTGTTGGACATTAAAGAAAGGAGTTTCTTGGGGAAGTCTTCTAAAAATTGTAGCCTCTGACTAATGCTGTTTTCTTGGAGTAATTTTAMATTTCTTCACTCCAGGTGACGCTGGAGCGCTCCAGGTGAGGCTCAACGCTCGGCCCCGAATGCCGGAGGCTTAGAGCAGCAGCGTACTACCGGGCACAGCCAGCCCGACCCGCTGCCGTTCGCTTTCCAAGGCGCCCACGGAGACGTCGACGAGGCTGGAAGGTGAGCAAACAACCGCACGTACTCATGGCCGCGTCTCAAACTCCACACGGACGCAGCTTAATACAGCTAAGGATGGGCCTGCTGCTCGTTGGTCCAGCAAGCACGATGTGGAGCCATGGCTTTCRATGAGCAAGCTGTTTTCAGCTGTCCGTACTGAGGGTTTTGCTTGGCAATTTCATTTACGGAATAAGCTACTTATGTGCTTGCATTTTGCCACTTGGAAAAGTAAGTGTTTCATGGACATTTTAAAAATATATTAAATTTGATCTGAAATTATCCATTTCTGTTTTTCCCCCCTTCCTTTTTTTCTTATAAGTGTTTTCAAAAATACTGGTGAAAACTCTAAATCTTACAAATAAATACATTTTCATTTGGAGAGGAAAAGCTATTATGATTACATTATTTATATTTTATTTACTTATTTATAATTATATTAGCAATAATAATACACTTTACTAKAAAAAGTTGAAATATCCTTGATTTTTCATGTTTAACATTCTTACATCAACATTAGTGCACTTGGGTGTTTAATATCATTGTGTTTTATTTCTATCCAGTTAGAGGAGGAGATCTTCAGTCATATCCATGATTATACTGTGATTGTTGGTGTATGAAGAGAAAAAAAGAAAAAGAAATGACAATCCAAGAGCTGTRCAAAGCAAATACGCAGCCAAGCTGTTCTATTTGAAATGAGAAATCTTTAAGAACACGGGCATCAGAATTCCCATTTGGATCTGAGCTTTCCTGTTTTGCTGTGTCTAGTTCCATAGCGTTGGATTCATAGGTAAGAACAGCCGAATCGTCATTCGTAAGGTGGTAACTCCAGTTTGGATTAGAAGAGAGGGCAATCTTGTATYGAATGTATATGAATTCTAATATGAATACATCAGGATATATGAAAAGTCACTGCAATACTCTGTAAAAATAAATGAATAAATAAATTGTGAATAACTCTCTTTCCTCTCGATTTCATATTGCCAAAACCCTCTTTAAAATTATACAGGCATCCTTGAGTCAGCTATTCTCCACATTATAGTCCTCCGGGAGGAAGCAGTCCAATTCAGGTCAACCTCAAATCAAATCTATGCACCAAATTAGCACAACCAGCTGTGTAAGCACACTATATAAAGAATTGACATGCCTTATATCATGTCTATTGCCTTTTCATTTTCTAGCCTATTAGCCGAGCAACCCGCTGGTCAGTGGGGTCACCAGAAATCCAGGACAAGGTTTGATCTTGTATTTCTCCAAACATACCGAAACATGTTCTTTTCCCCCACCTTTTCGCGGGTGGCAATGTCTAAAATCTCAGCAGAATACACCCCTTTGCCTCCAAACGGAGTTCTGTTATAGATTCCCTTTTTTGTCTTACAAGACTTGTCACAGTTTTGCTTTGCAAGGGTGATATTGGCTTTCACAGTCCTGGTATGTAGCTGGAGAAACCTTTTAAGTAAGAGTAATATATAGTAAATATATAGTAAATTGCACAACTTGATTACAGATTTCTTTGGTTTCAAACTTTTTAGAAGGACCTCAGCCCAACCTCAGGCATCCTTAAGTATCGGGAGAATATTACATGGTTTCATGCTGAATTGATTGTGCACATGCAAGTGAAAAACACCAGCCAGAGGGGAATTTTCCACTGAGTTTTGTGTTATCTTGAATATTAAAGAAAAACTCAAACTGAAAGAAATTGTCATAGCCTTCACCCTAGGTGAAGGAAAAGAACAAAATTCTACAGATTCTGCTCCAGAACATTTCATAAGTAATTAGAAACCTTCTAAAGGTATTCAAGCAATGACATTTGCACAGACCACTGGGATCATGCTCCCTTTCTGTTTAATAGAGAGAAACTTTATCTCTAAAAGCTTCCTTATTTCAGAGCATTCAGAACATGGCATGACTTAACAGATAACAGATTGCTTATCCTACTAGTACGCTATAAACCAAAGTCTCAAAAATCTATAGCAGTATTTTCTTCAACTGAAAGTGGTTGAGGAAAGTGTATTAGAGATTTATTCTTGCTTTTCTTCTGGACAGAAGTGACTTCTTTATAGCATTGAAAATGTCCTGAAAATTCCTGAGGTTTTTCAAAATTATAATTGATTTTTAAGACGATGTTCTTAGTTAGAAAAACAAGTTATTTTTGCATTTTTTCCTATATTTACATTGAAACAAATTGTCCAAATTCAAAAAAGGAAACAACTGCTTTCCAAAAAAAAAAGTACTATTGCAAGATGTGGGAGGAAAAGCTTAAACAATTCAAGATGCTCCTTTTCTTTGAAATTTTTCAAATTAATTAAAATATGTCTTTGAATTGCCTCTAATTAGGAGATCTCAGAGAAAACAGGATTAAAATCTGTGGTATGTGGTTCTCCTCGGGTACTTCTCCTCCTGTTAGTATTGTTTACTTACTGCAGAGTTAACCTTAGGAGTGACTCAGAAAAAATAATGAGTCATGATTGAAATCACAAGTATTTTCAGTGCTGAAAAGGACCGAGACCTTTACAATGACATTTAACCAAGCTGCTTTAATGTTGACAAATGTAAATCTCCATATGTTGGTCTGGAAAACAGTAACAGCAAGCACTTTTTAAATTATAAGTGTTATTCTAAAAGCTTTGAAGCTTCAAATTGGTTGTCTGATGTACAGTTCTACCRTATATCAGTTCTATGGTGTATGACTGCAGTTTTAGATGCTACAATGGCCTAAAAACTTGAGGATTTGAGAAATGGAAAGARTGGAAGATATTTTCTGTTCAGAAAGGATTGTTTTGTTTCAATGGCTGAATGCTYGCAAGCACAGAGGAAAGCCTAGTGTATCTCCTCAGCATCTTGTAATGGCTATTCAAATCACCAATAGCAAAGTGAAGCCTTCACAAGCCACGGTGTTTTCCAGTCCTTTCCAGACTGTCTCCCTTCCAAARAGTGCATCTATGTTCATAATTTGGCAGAAATAGAGACACTACTGCTTTTCATTCAGTTTTGGGAATGCAGCATTCATTCAATCTGCTTGCCATACCACTCCAAAAAAAATGCTCCACTGTATCCTGGGTCCCAGCTAAGCTACAATTAACTACAAGAATCCTGGTCTCTATATAATTTTAGAAAATTTTGAATTCACAGGCTGCTGGAAGGACATAAAGAAAATCTTCCGTCACTGCATACTTCTTCCTGGTTGGTCGTCCTTTCTCATTACCCTCCTAAGTACCTCAGACAGTCAAGAACAGTTCCTACAAACACGTATGACAAGAAGATACTGATAGGTAACTGTGGGAGTTCCTTTGCGAACTTCTACTTTTGCTAACTATGAGATGCATAATGTCCTGACCTAAAATTCATGTAAATCAAGGTGAAAAGAGACTGATAGATCATCTAGATCCTCCTATAAACCATAAGAAAGTATGAAAAAAGGAACTCAATCTATATGTCATCTATTAAAAACTGATGTTATCTCTTATGCCTTTCTAAAGTAAATTTCATTAGTAAAAAAGCAAGAGGTACATTGCATATAATATTGATGTTTCTATTCTTTGGTTTCCCAAAGAGGGATTAAAAGCAGCAATATGCATAAATGATATAGTCAGAGGAATCTCTAGACAAGCGGTGCGAGCCCAAATTTTGTCTGCAAGCACATGATACTTTAAAATTATGGTAAGCAAGTATAGATTTACCAGGATGAGCAAATTCGTGTGAACATCTTCCTTTCTTTCACTCCCTTTTCTCTTCCTCTGTCCAAAATTTTATGTGCATTCTTGGGATACAAGATACAGTACTGTATCCGTGCAGCCCCTGTTCAAAACACATATTTTCTGTATACAGCCCTGAATTCAGACTAACAAACTCTGATGAGCTAGGTGCTGTCATGAGTGGTATTTCAAAGAAGGTCCCAATAAATGCACTCTCCACTGAGATTTTTTGAAAAATTTGGAATATTCACTCTGATTAACAGACAATTTTGCAGCACGGGCTGAGGCAGTACGAGTATCAATATATCCACAATGTGTCTATACAAAATATGATCACAGCTAAGGTAGACCTGTATTGCATATGACACAGTGCAAGACTATATAAACGTTCATTGTACCTCTGAAGAATCTAATTCAGGAGACAGAGGTGATACACCTCAGTTAGCGTAATCCTGGCTAATGTATCTTAATCCTCTATCCCAGTTTTGCCTGGGTTTGCACTGTATTTATCATTCTTTTCAATGAATGAAAATTGATTACTTTGTGCAAACTCACTGTATAGTTCCACCTTTGCATCCAGCTCAGCTTTTCTAAATTATCTTCCCTTTATCCGACTTCAGTTTTTCTATGCATTTTTTTAGCACGCTAAGACCTGTACCCAGCATTAGAGATGCCTCAGTCTTGCCTTATTGTTATCATATCCATTGTCTTCGAGACATACAGCATTCTCATAAACATGAACAGCTATTGGCCTTAAAACTGTTCTTTCTAAAATTCTGTTTATATTACTGGTTTGCTTTACTAACATTTCTAGACAATGCTTTTATATATAGTTTTATTTAATGCAAAATTTTGTATTTCATTTTTAAACTTTTTTAGCAAGAAAGATTTGAAAATTAAGACAGATGATMGTGTTTTCCAACCCAGTTAGTTGTTACTTTTTTTAATGTGGTACTACTTCTTTAAACATGCTCACTGAATAAAGTTAACAATGCTTGATTATTAGCCCACTTCAAGTGAATAAGAATATTTTATATGCAATTAATTTTAAATAATATGTTAGATAGCACCATCATGCATCATAGTCTGTTGAATCCAGGACTATTTCCCTGAAACGGAAAATTCTCCCAGTCCCAAGAGATTATATACTCCATATAAACATTATATAATCTATAATAATCTACAGAAGATTATAGCTGTTGTTTAATAAACTTCAGCTTGTTAATTCTTATATTCTGAAATTTCATTTTTGAAATATTATTTTAAACATTATTAATATGTTTATGGTGCACAATATGCATGCACCTTCAATTAATTACCATCTTTCTATTAGATTATTTTGAAGGAATATTATTATAGTAAGTGAAGGTATTTATATGTATTATTTCCCTGTGTAAAGTTAGAAATTCTTGTGTAATTTAGGTGGCTTTCCCTAACACAACAGAAAAAAATTGACAAAATGCATGAAAATCTTGTTTTGTTGCTCTCTGTTTTATGAGCTATTTGTGTTTACAATTACTAATAATCAATAATTCCATCCACATCCCCACATTTTCATTCTTCACAAGCGTGTTAACTCTCTTGACATCACTACTAGTCCCCAAAAGCATGAAAAGCATTCTTTCACTTAACAGCACATTTTTGGTGATAAACCTTTATACTCTGTATCAGATTCAGCCCACTGCCTTCTGAATAAAAAAAGGGTCTGCTTCCAGTTCCTGAAGTCTATATTAAAGTAGGAAAAATCCATATGTTAACAAGATAGGCTCTATTGACCTGCTACTGTTATGTCTGATTTGATGTAATGCACCACGGTGTCATTTTAGGCAAGGGCAGATCTCATCAGCACATCGGTTGCTTTATTCACCTTCTTACTATATTGTACATAGCAGGAGCCACCTTCCACATACACCAGAAACACTTCTAATATTGATGCTAGCTATCTGGTAACAGAATAAWAATCAGGACAGTGAATGGGGAAGGATAAGAAGTCATGGAGTTCAGCAATCCCTCTGTTTTAGATTGTGGTAAAAAGCATTAAATCAAGAGAGCATCAGGGGTTCCCAGGGGTGAAATAAAACCTTGAAAGGTCTTTATTTCCCAAGCTTGGAGTTAACGGCTCAAGAGATCCTATTAACAGTCTTGGGGACAAACTTTCAGCAAGTGAAAGAGTGCAAAGCTTCACTGAAAGAGCCTGCATTATGTTGGGGATCCAATGTAGTGAACTTTCTCTGAAAGTCGGTGTGAAATGTATCACTAAAATCGATGGAAATACAATTCACATTTTTCAGGTTTATTTTTTAAATTACCTACAAACATAAAACTCTCTCCTCTCACCAAAGAGCTTTTATGAAAGTGTATCCAGGTGTGGTACCCCTTAATCTTCCTTATTTCCTTCTGGATGTGCCCTGCAGGTGGAGATTTTTTGCTCTTTTGCTCTGTAAGGAGTAAATTCGATCCCAACTGAGAGTTTTGGGCAAATTGTTGTGTTAGCATTTGGCAGTCTTTTACTCCCTTTGGCAGTATTTTTTAGTTTGTAGTTAGTGCAGTGGCATTGCTGCATGAGTTCTTCAGATCTTGGATGCATGCTTTGCTGCAGTTTTCCACTAACAGACGAGTATACAATTAAAGCCCTATATGCACAGCAATCTGCAGCTCCAAGTRTCATCGCAGGCCCATTTATCACAGATGCTATTGCTTTCAGAATTTTCATATTGGAAGCTGATGTCATATATATTTCTGAAGCACCTTTAAAACTGAAAACAAACTAATCTGAAAGGAGAGAGTTAAAAAAAAAACACGCAAGAAGCTAAAAGAAATATAAGAGAAAGTAGCATGAATCTGAAATTCAACAAAGCTATAACTGTGCTATGATAATTATCTAGCTTTGTTCTAAGCCTCAAGCCTGTAATCCTCATGGCAGTTCTTTCTTTTTTTAAAACAAACAATCAAAAAGAAACAGCACTTAAGTAACGCACTGTCAGTTTGCCTATTTACCAGGGAATTTCTACCAAATTTGATCAAAGCCAAGGTGCTACAAATATACTAAAATGTGTAACAGAGTTGTAAAAATCAGTGGTTGATAGAAGGGGGGAAAATACACTGAGGTAGAGACTACAGGATGTTCACAATAGCTCTCTGATGTGTTTGACCTTGGCCAACTGCCTTGTTTAGGCAGCACGTTCACAGTGGCTGTGCAATCAGCACAAGTATTGCTTGGAAACTGTCACAGCCACTGTCTTCTACCCAGCTGGTCCTGGGAAACATGGAAGAGAGATGAAATATTATGGTGGGGCTATGAAGGAAAACTGAAAACAATGGGAAAAATGCCCTAGAGGTCCTGATAAACAAGTTGACCACGAGCCAGCAATCTGCCCTTGTGGCAAAGAAGGCCAAGGATATCCTGGGTCATATGAGGAAGCACCTTAACAGCAGTGGAAAACTGCAGGTTGAGGGAGGAGATCCTTCCCCTCTGCTCACCACTAGTGAGACCACAYCTAGAGTGCTGTGCCCAATTATGGGCTCCCCTATACAAGAGAGACATGGACATACTGGGGAGAGTCCAGCAAAGGACCACAAATATTAACAGACATCTGAGGTACGAGGAGAAGATGAGAGAGCTGGGACCATTCAGCCTCAACAAGAAAAGGCTCCATGCATATAAACAGCTTATGTGGGGAGGAAAAGAAGATGGAGCCAGACTCTTCTCAATGGTTTCCTGTGAAAGGAAAGGAGGCAACAGGCACAAACTGAAATTTCATTTAAACACAAGAAAAAAACATTCTTACTGTGAGGATGGTCAAACACTGGAAGAGATTTCCTAGAGAAGTTCTGTGGTCTCCATCTCTAGAGACATTCAAAATTCACCTGGACRTGGTCCTGAGCAACCTGCTTTGAGCTTGGACTGCTTGATTACAGAGGTCCTGTCCAACTTCAACTATTACGTAACTCTGCAGATTTTTGTTTACAGGGGAGATGTCACAGGCAGGCAGGTAGTCTTGAGAATTGAGATATATATCCTTAAGAAACAAGATTTCACTAGTTTATAGGTTAAAGAACAATCTGGTTAGAAATAAAAAGGAAGTTAGAATAGAAGTCTCCATCTCAGCACTTTCACATTGTAGTCCAGAAACAAGGGGTTTTCAGAGTGCAGTGGAAAGAAGCCTTAGTCAAGGAAATTGCTGGTRATGAGAATGATCCTTGTATACTGCAGTATTCATAGCTACTTTCTGGAATTCTGGTACTAAATTGGCAAAGATTAGCTGATCTACCCTTAACCTGTCCCTATTAGYAGTTTCTTGAATAGTTTATAGAATCTGGAACAATTTAATGTATTTCTAAAGCTGTTCTCTACTGCCCTCACCATCTTGTTACCTGGAAGCTAGAATAGCAACCATGTGTCTTAGATGAGTAACAGCCATGTTTGACCATGAACATATCCAAATTATAATGGATGGAGAACAGATGTTTCCTGTGTATTTGCCCTTCTAAAAAATAACAGTGATAATGTATCCTTTTCATAAATAATTAGCTATTTGGGGAATTGATAGTTTCCTTATTTAAGCTGTTGAATCAAATCCATTGTGGTCTGTAGAGAGCAGAACATTACRCATTCCGGCAGCTAGATAATAGGATTTGTGCATTTGGGACTTTTTTGTCTGTCCCCATGCACAGATGTCCCCATGACAGGAATCACAGAGGGATAAAAATCACYCATTTTACAAGGACATCAAGAACTGAACAGGCACAAAGACCTGAAAAACAGTGTTCCTAGATCAAGATAATAACCGATTGGCAGGACCACAGCTGGGGATGGGGGGGAGTGATAACATGGAGGTATTTCTGTACATGGATTAGAATGTCCTTGGTTCTGTTCCCAGGGCTGACACTAGCCTTCTGAATGACTGTCAGTCACTCCACAGCTAAATGTCCTAGTTTCCCATTTTACAAATTACTCGAGTTCTTTGTAAAGTGTATTTCTGAGATCTGCTGATAAAGTCCTTTTATTCTTAGCAATAATTGCAGAGCTCATATTATCATCTTGTGCATGCACAAAATTGCCATACCTCACAGAACAAGTTTTTATCTAGCACTATGTGTAGTAACTTTGCCTGAATGTATTAACATGCCTCCCTAGTGACTTACCTATGTTATTTAATATGTGAGGGCAGAACTATGAAGCCTTTTATTTCAGTTTATGTGGAAAAGAAGTATTTTCTATTATGATGAAGATCTTAAATTTTGTTTCTGCTTTTAATTTCAGTATTTTGCAGATCATCATGGTTCATTAGGATTGTACTGGATAAATGCCAACATATTTATTTTAGTTAGATCTTTCACAACTTTCAAAATCAGTACTGCATTCTTCTGACAGTTTGACTCTTGAGATATCTTACTTGTCATGCTTTGGCAAGGCTTACCTGATGATCAGCTAAGAGACTAAAGSGGTAGACTAGGAGAGTTATGGACATCATTTCGAATTTCAGAAGTATTTTTATTTGAGTTTTCTTTCAGTTTCCGTGAAGATTTTTTTTTCCAATGTTCTCTTGTGAAGGAGGCAGAAAGCAGTCCTAATATAAATTAGGTCAAGTAATCATCTGATAGGAAGAAAAAATGATTGCTCTAATAGTAATAACTGACATGAATACACTATTTAGATTTTCTGTATAAACATATATATAGGTTGTAATGGTATTCAGCATGTATAGTCCTCTACTGCAGTACAGTACCCACCAAACTGAGCTTGAAACTTTCTACTTTGGGCACAAATATCAGAAGCATATAGGTGAGTAGGGTCAAGTTAAACAAGATCATTTTAAGCCAGTCAGCACCTAATTTCACTACTCTATCTTTCCATGACTGCATTGTAAAGACCCCTGAAATGATTTGTAGTGAGTGTCAGTATTAGTCTCTCTACTTCAAAGAAAATGAAATAAAAAGCAGGAAAATAATATGAATATGAACCAGAGCACTGGATATAGACCAATAGGTAACAGCGAAGATTAGGTTAGTGAGAGATTTAGCTMTCTCTTCCAGATGTGACCTAGCAGCCAAGTAGAAATATTTGTTATAAAAGACAATTGCTTGATCAACTGATGTTAAAGATGTGTTATTTAAGAAGGCTGTAAGAAGACTAATGTGAGAGGAGAGAGTCCAAGGAGTGAAAYGGATCAGGAAAGTAATGACGTGTAGAAGGGAATGAAACTCTGCTATATACCTTTAAGCAAACAGGCAGTGGAAGGTGTAGTCTTGCCTTTCTTTTATTTACACTATTGAGGGTGGACTGGTCAATAAATGATAAAAAAAAAATCAAGATTATGTTTGATATAAAAGATAACTGCTCATGTTCTATTGATTTAGAGATTTAGAGATGAATTCACACTAGCTTATATGTCAGCTCTGTGCTTATTACTAGAGACCAGCGATGACTTATCTGCAGGACTTCAACAGACTGGGATAATGTAATCCGCTTTCCAAGTTCGAATCTTCCTAATTTTTAGTAAAATTGGGSAATTTTTGATATATAATCAAAGATGAAGAATCCAATAATCTTTCTTTTTTTGAGGCAGTTCATAGGGTCACAGAATGGGTGATTAATAACCACATGCTCTTTTAGTGTATCAATAACATCCTAATAYAAGAAAGACATGGACATACTTGAAAGTTCAGCCAAGAGGMATGAAAATTATTAAGAAACTGGAGCATCTGTCATAGGAGGAGAGGCTGAGTGAGCTGAGACTGTTTAGTCTGCAGAAGAGAAGGCTCTGACCTGGGATCTTATCAGTGTGTATAAATATTTGACAGAAGGGAGTAAAGAAGACAGAGCCAGACTCCTAGGCACCAGGACAAGCTGGGGGCTGACCTGCTGGAGAGCAGCTCTGCAGAGAAGGACCTGGGAGTGCTGGTGGATGACARGTTGACCATGAGCCAGCAATGTGCCCTTGTGGCCAAGAAGGCCAATGGTCTCCTGGGGTGCATTGGGAAGAGTGTTGCCAGCAGGTCGAGGGAGGTGATCCTGCCCCTCTACTCAGCCCTGGGGAGGCCTCATCTGGAGTAGTGCGTCCAGTTCTGGGCTCCCCAGTACAAGAGAGACATGGAGCTGCTGGAGAGAGTCTAGCGTAGGGCTACAAAGATGATCAGAGGGCTGGAGCATCTGCCCTACGAGGAACGGCTGTGAGAGCTGGGCCTGTTCAGCATGGGGAAGAGAATGAGGGGGGATCTGATCAATGTGTACAAGTACCTGAAGGGAGGGTGTCAAGGGGACAGAGACAAACTCTTTTCAGTTGTCCYGTGTGACAGGACAAGAGGCAATGGGCAGAAATTGAAGCACAGGAAGTTCYGCCTGACCGTGAGGGGGAATTTCTTCCCTGTGAGAGTGACGGAGCACTGGACCAGGTTGCCCAGAGACGTTGTGGAGTCTCCTTCTCTTTACATCTTCAAGGCCCACCCGAACACAACCCTGTCTAACATGCTGCAGGTGACCCTGCTGAGCGGGGAAGTTGGACTAGATGATCTCCAGAGGTCCCTTCCAACCTTACTGATTCTATGTTTCTTCTCAGTGGTGCTTAGTGAAAGGACAAGGGGCAATGGGCACAAATTGAAATTCCAGAAATTCCACTTAAATGTAAGAAAAAACTTATATTGTGACAGTGCTCAAACACGGGAAGTGGTTTCCCAGAGAGGTTTTGCAGTCTCCATCTTTGGAGACATTCAAAACTTGACCAGACATGCCACTGGGCAGCTTAGTACAAGTAYGTCTGGGCTTAGCTTGTTGCACATGCGTTCACAATCAATCAGCTTTTTTTATTGCATATATATGGTGTTTCATACACTCAGAAAAAAGGTTTGTTGGATTAAAAAATAAGTGTTTCTAGAATCACCAAAAAATTCAAAAAGTCAAAAATATATTTATTGTATTGACTAGTTTACTATATTGACTGAAAAGGACTGACTTAAACCATTCCTGGTCTGAATATCCTTCATATGAATTAAAAAAAAAAAAAAGAACAGAACAAAATATCTGTTCAACCAGAAGAAGCTGCTAATGTCTTCATGGTGTCTTGCCTTCAGCCAGCGTTGCTGAAGCTGGTGATCTTTGTCATGCTGGTTACCATACATCATGACTGGAACTGATCTAGGAACAGTGGCAAAAAGAAATGTGAGGAAAAGAGTGAAATCCAGTGAAATGTAGCCCTTGATGTTAACAAAAAAACTTGACTGTTGACTGCTCAGCTTTCATTGTAGTTTATTAGATGACTGAAAAAAGGGTAAAAGAAATGCTTTTGAGATGTACAGAGTGGGTTAGCATGGATCCAGCCCCTTCCATTACATGGAAAGTAATTACAAAATGCCTAGATCTCTAGTTTCTTAATTCTAATTTGGGGGAMGAGGGAGGGAAGGGAGTGGTGTTAAATCAATAATTATATTGAGAGGAAAATTCAATACTACACCTCATAGACTTGATGACTGAGAATATTAAAGAAAGATTATGGATGTGAGCTTTTAATATAAAAATTTTAAAGGATTTTTACATATGTATAATTATGTAATTCTTATCATCCACTATGTCACTTTTAACTTAACTTTTAAATCAAAGGGCTTTTTTTGTTTTTGTTTCCCCCCCCCCCCGGAAAAATGATCAGTAGCTGCAGAAAGTTAAGCTAGATGTTTACTTTAGTCAATGTGACTATGAGAAACACAATCATTTATTTTATTATAAAATCCATCTTAAAGGGGACAGAAAGCATCTTGATTTTGCAGTAGCTTCAGCAACCATCTAAACCAAGCAGCATCCTGTAGCTCTGTCCTCAAAAGTATACTTCTCTTTAATCTCCTCATTAAATATACTGTAGTCAGAAACTATGTCATTAATTCCACTGAAAGTTTAAAACACCTGAGCTGTAAAGCAATAGCCACACACAGTTCTTCCAAGGATGTCTTTTCCTTTATGTCATGTTTTGCAGCCCTAAGCCTTTTTKGCCTCACTGCAGGCTTAACTTTTTTAACCTATGGGAACACAGCCTGTGTTCTTCCCATAAGGAAAAGACATAGAGCTTTAAAGGACTTACTGAGAATTTGCTCAAGATTTGACACTTTTATATCAGACCTGATGATTAACATCACACCCAGACCTCACTCCCATATAATCAGATAAACAAGATGGTAAAGATCATTTGCAAAATTACCATCTGGCCAGCTTGCCTTCATTTGAATTATTATTATTCAATGTGCTTGCTTTAGTTAGGCAATCAACTCAGGATTAGATACATCAGTGCGAGGCACTTGAGAATTTCTTTGTATCTACATAGGATGTCAACACTACAGATCAGAACTGTTCTGACTACAGATCAAACTGCTGGGCACCAAGCAGCCCCTCCAGACTCCTGATGATAAAACGTGTCTCCAGAAGGTGTGTGCACGGACCCCTTACAAATGTGTTTTCCTAAGCTATTAGATCCTCTTTCCTCTCTCTATTAAAGAGTTTTTACATAAGCAATTTACTTAAATTGACCCTTGTCCTTCTAACAGTGGGATTCATTTATCTAACTGGGACCTCTGGAAAACAAGTTATCTGGGTTCTGTCCAGGATGCAAAAGAGAAGCAGCAAGAGACTCTCAGAGATTGAATCATCGGATTTGTTTTAGGTGGGTTGAATCAATATACAAATGTGTCCCTCTGACTGCAGTGGGGGGGTCTAATGAAAGGTTAAATCCATTGCCTTAATTTTGATGGCCCAAGATAGCCCACTTAAGTCAGTCCTGTGTGCTTTTCTGTCCGAGTTGCAGAAGTACTTGGTATGCACAGCTGCGGCCGGAGCCTGTGAGCTGAACTAGTGGAGGTTAATCCTAAAGACTAAAACATCAGGAAGGAAAGATTTGTTAGGAGAGTAATAAATATCACTTATAAAATAGGTTCAGGTCTGGGCAAAAAATAGACAAGTGTTCAGCCATACCAACCATTCTTCAGACTTGTGTGGGGAAGCTTCTATGTTTTGTTTTGCAAGTGCATCTGCACATCTAAACCACGCTATTACTACTACCTGCAAATCTACTTTTATTTATACATTACACTATCAGACTGCAGCATTCCTGCCACAGACTGCTGTTGTCATTTTAGCCAAATTACTCTACCAGACATTTTTTAGCTTTCTGAAACTACATAAACATGAATGGGCATGGAGGGGGAGCAGAGACAGTGCTTAAACAAAGTATTCAATAAGAACAGGTCTGTAACTTCACTCATGGCATAACCTGATTTTTGTGTTTGGTTTTATGGCCTTAATACTTTATATCACTGTGGAATTATTAAAGCTACTGTTAACAATCAAGAAGGAAAGCATTTTCTTATAGGCATTACACTTTAAAATGTATAATAGCATGAGGAAAAACCTCAAATACCCAGCAGATTTTGGAAGCTGGTCTAAAACTTATCAAATACACGCCGTGCTTCTTGAAAATGTTCTAAACTTCCTTAAAAAGATCTGAGTGCATATTATTTTATATTTGCTTAAATAGTTACAGCAAGCTTTCAATCTTAAATTACAGAAGGTGTGCAATTTCAAAGCTACCGTCTACCAAACTTAACAACTCATTTTAATGGTTATTTTGAAGTCATGTTCTTGCCTTTCTGAAACATGGGAGAGGAAATTTGAAAGAAAAGACATCAAGTTTATTTGCTGTAGCTGTAACACATGCATTTGTGATGCAGACAAGAGGGCAAAAGAAGCTACTGATAGGAGGGCAGCRTCACTCAAAATTCTGCTCTTGTGAAAACCTTTCAAGCACAGCTCAACTGTTGTCCAACATCACCAAAGCCAATTGCATATATACGGGGAAAATTTGATGCCCAGGCTGAACCGCAGTGAAGAGCGAAGTGGGAGGAACGGCAAAGCTGCCTTCAGGGCCTGCAGTTTGAGGGACTGTTGGCACAGTGTGGGACTCCCACCACTGCAGCCGCTCACCCCAGGGATGCTTGCCCCGGCTACRTGCAAAGATTAGCCTGAAGCATTAGAGGATCAGCATCAACTCCTTTGCGTAAAAGTAGGAAATGGATATAAAATGCAGTTTGTTAGCAAGCTAAATGGTGTCAGSAATCATTTTATGCCTGCTTTTGCCTGCTCCTTGCCTAAATATAAGTAAYAAAATGAGTTACAACAAAATCAAGRCCTAGATTACAGTTATAGAACAGATGCAAAGTGATTCTCCRCATTCTTCAGGGATTCTTCAGGGATTTTTCTTTTTCTCTTTCTTTTTTCCTTTTCCTTTTCTTTTTATCTCTTTTATGACTGGGCAACTCGAGTCAACACACAGTTGTGGAACACTGATTTTCTGCTCTGTATGAAATTGCAAACTTATATGCTTATTATATTTTAAAATTTTATTTCTAGCTTTTCAGAATAAAAAAATAAAAAARCTGTCACTTCAAAATAGCAAATGGGTATGCTCAATTTTGGAAGMAAAAGGCTATCGGACATGGAGACAATGTTTCAGTTTGACAGACTTTCATGTAAAATGAAATGACATGTCTCAAAGGGTTTCTGCTTTTACAAAAATGCAGTATTACATTGCAAACGTCTTTTGATGGCAGAATTTTTCTGTGGGCATTCATCTTCACCTAARAAGTTCACCAATGTGGTAACTTGCTACACAGCCATCCCTCTGGGAACAAATCCAAAGCCTTTCTCATGTCTCAGTCAAAACTAAGTATTTCAGGATACAGCCAGAAGTAAGTTAGGAGTCGAGTAGAGTYGAGTAGAAGACTTAATATTCATCCTTATCTCCTGCAACAGGACACCACATAAGTCAGCATGTGCATCTCTTTCCTGCCACGCACGCTTTTTCTRTAGCATTTCCTTCTGCTTTCTGTATTTATCATGTTCCACGTGCCCGTGTCCTAAGCGTGCTCCGTGTGCTTCGGCAAGCCAGCAAACCCGGGGCCCGGGCAGAGCAGATGCTCAGCAGCAGGCGATTTTCTTTTATCACTAGTCTCATGAGCAACTTCATTCTCCTCATTAGGCATTTCATTTCTATGCTGTGATTCACTGTAAATTTTGTAGTGTTTCAAATTTGGTTTTAAGAGGTCAATTATTTGTTAGTTATTTAATTTTGGAGAGTGCCAAAGCTTTTTTTTTTTTTTTTTTTTTTTTTTTTTTT
>NW_028186546.1:3749419-3804481 GCF_003343005.1 Rhea americana
CCGCTAAAACTGTTCCCAATTATTGAAAAATATGTAGCATGCTGTTGCCTAAACTGGGTAACCTTTAACATGCTAATTTGTGTTCTAGTAGTCTGGAATCCCACAGAGGATTACTGGGGGGAATTACAGCTCTTGAATCAGTATTTCATCAGCCAAGATATGTAATGAGTGGGAGAAAAGATATACCGTTAGCTCCACCTTGGATGSGGGGTCTAGGAAAAAGAAACTAAGTTCCAGCACTTTGTGCACAGAGTTTGTAGCAGGAGACCATGTTTAGGTTTCCTGTGGATCAGATCAGCACCTCACTTTGAAAACAATCCTGTCTTTGGCTGAGATGAAAGAGTACAGAAACAGTCATTTCTTTAATCAGGTATTTCTGGAAYTGAGCTTAATTTTTTGAGAAGAATCTTTTCATTTTAATTGGCTGCACTGGGTCAGTTAGTAAATTTTTTAAAATATGTCTAAAGCATTAATGTAATCTTGTTCTTTTTTATTTACTTTGGTGAGATTTTTTTCCCCCCACAGTACACATACTGGGGGGAGGCAGGGGGGAGTAGCTAAGATTTTATTTGCTTTACTTGAACGGAAGCAGACTTTTTGGAAGGTTTTATTAGTTCTATTACTTCTGAATAATGTTATCAATTTTCAAAGTGAAATGGTTTTCTCGAATGGAGAAGAAAATGAATTTTAGAAGAAAATATTGGAATAGAATGATTGCCAATTTATTTTTTTAATTTATTTAACCAAAGCTAAATCCTCCTTGTTCCCATTTTTAAATTTAAATGTTCTCATTTAGAAAGCAAGCAAATCTTGAAAAAACACTCTTTACCTTTTGACCACCAAACCAAACTGGCTATTAAAAATTACCTCCCCAAAAGCTAYCTTTACCACCGTCATTTTTAAGATGGGTGGATTTAAAATATAAAAACATTTTTATAGCTTCTAGTCTGACTTTGTCTATTCAAACACAGATCATGCAGTCCCAGCTTTTTTTTGCACAATGCCTTATGTTGATTTGAAGCAAATGTTTCAGAAATTCACTCCATCTTCATCTGAAGTAATGAAGAAATGTAAATTAAAAACTTTGGTGGTTAGCTTGCATTTTTAATCATCCTCACTTCTACAAACTTGTTCCTTATTTATAACCTCATGCTACATTTATAATTTCAAAGTACAAGCTTTAACTTGTAGCTGCTAGTTCTCGTTATGTCTCCCTCTGCTACATTTACAATAAGAAAGAGAAAAAAAGTCTGTGGAAAGCCCTTTTGAGTTTATTTCCTCTTTATAAGGTATTTAATTATACATTACAATCAGCTCACCTCTTGACCTTTTATAAGTTAAACAAACTGAGCTCTTTAAGCTGCTATTTTAAGGATTATTTCTTAAGTTTTACATCATTTCTATTCTGTTTTTTCTGCATCTGTTTAGATTTTTCAAATTTTTAAAAATGTGTCAGAAGACCTGGGTGTATCTGGTTGTTCATGCCTGTGTTAGCAGCAGTGTATGCTAAGGAGAAATCAGCTTATAGTTATTGACTATTTTGGTAATATAGTGTATTCCCCACACATAACAGCAAAGTAATCCACAAATACATGCTAAATAGAGCGTAAACACYGCTGGAGTTGTACTAGAAACTATGTTAAGTGGCTTTCATAGGCAAAGTAGTATGTGCCCCAGGGTCTGTGTCTGATTACAGTTTGTTAATTTAACAGTTAATAATAGATGTCCACTTCATCTTGCTAAATGGATTACATATATCTCAATTATTAACTGTGAATACATTAATATACATACAGTGCCAAGAGCAAAGATGTATGTGGTTAGGYAAGCTAAACTTTTCTGCTTTTCTTCTCTTTAAATTCAAAGCTTCAGAAGGTTTCTTGGCACAGAGTCAGATTTGTGCCTTTGTTAAACTACAAAGAAAAGTTGTTTCTCTGGAGAGCTGGGTAGCCACTAGGCTGTCTGGTTGAAAGGCTAGGAGGGTGTTTTCAGAAATGCTCTACACTRGACTAATTCTGTGGTTAATCAAGTCATTTGGGATTTCAGCACCAAAAGCAGATATCTAGGCAAATCTTAGGCCTTTTTGGAGCAACTCTTTTATGAGAAGGAGTCTCCTCTCCATCTGTGATGGATGGGGCTGTTCAAACTTGTCAAAAGGTGGCAAGAACAGCAGTGCTGCATCAGAGCAGGGATTGATCTAATCCAGTATGCTGTAACTAGCAGTAACCAGTAGCAGAAGCATCCAGTGACCCTTTCCCAGAATATTCTTCCAGCCCACCWATGATTTTCTTCTCAGAGTTTCCTGAATTAAGGTATTTAAAGGATTAAATTGTACCTAAGCCTTAGAGCCCTCCATTGCTTGGAGATACATGTGAAAATGCCAACAGAGAACACRTCAAACACAGCAGTATGCAAATAACATAGTGGTCTTTCATGCCTCCATGCCCTCAAGGATTTGGCAACTATGGAGCCAAGTCTGCATTTCATTGCATGCCAAATACACAGTAAGGAGAGGAAATGCACCTTATCAAAGTCATGCAAAATCTCCTTTGCTGTTCATGACATACAATCGCTCATGTAGTATGTCCATGACCTATTGCATGACCTATTGATCATACAACACAAAATTAGGGGAGCAGTCAATGTGCTGGATGAATGGGTTGCTGTTCAGGGGGACCTCAAAAGCTRTAGAACTGACAAGAACTTCATGAAGTTTTAAAAAATCTAACATAAATACCTGGGGTGGAATAAATCCTTGCACTGTGGGTCGGAAAAGATGGGACTCCTGGTGAAGAACAAATCRAGCATGAGCCAGCAGCAYGCCCTTGCAACAAAGAAGGCCAACTGCCTCCTAGACCGAGTTAGCAAGAGTGCAGCCAGCCCTGCAGGGAAGTGATTCTTTTTTTCTATTTGGCATTTGTGAGACCACATCTGGAGTACTGCATACAGKTCTGGCTTCACAGAACAAGACATTGGCATACTGGAGTGAGTGCAGTAAAGGACTAGCAAGATGGTCAAGGGGCTGGAGCACACGCTCCAGATGAGAATAGGCTAAGAGCCGAGTTTGTTCACTGTGGAGGAAAGAAGKTTCAGGGGAGATCTTACTGCTGTCTATAACTACCTAATAAGAGGGGGAAGAGAAGACAGGGCCAGCAGCATATAGTAGACAAATGAGATACAATGGACACAGGCAGCAAGAGAGGAAATTCCAACTAGATATATGGAAAAAAGGTTTCATCATGAAGGTATCCATCCCTGGAGAAACTCTAAACTCAATTAGACGTGGTTGTGAACAACCTACTTTGAGCAGGGTGTTGGGCTGGTTGACTTCCAGAGTTTCCTCCCAATCTAAATTGTTCCATGACATCCTCTCTTGCCTGGGACTATCCTGAAACAGAGCTCCTCAAACAGRAGATTTTCCTTTTCTGTCTATATGTATGGTTCAGGCAGAATTTGAAAATTTTGGCCAAGTTTGACTGACTTGCCAGGTGTCCGAAAGCAAATCACAGCAATGAATTATAATAAGGGCCTTTTGAATGGAAAAAGCTTCCACTTCACAACCGTACTTGAAATGTTCCTGATTCACTCCTAGTCTTTACACTGGAGCCCATCAGTCTCTGCTGATGGCTCCATCTCTATGGGAGACTGAATCGAAGATACGTGGGGTGATGAACCCTTGGTGCTCATGGCTCATAAAGCCTGACCAACCCTAGTGATTCAGCTCTGATAATGCTATAGGCATCTGAAATGCATTCACCTATCATACTGTCATCACTGAGTTATCCTCATTAAATGGGAGACCCTCCCAGAATAAGACCTAGATTAGCAAATTTTTATGCTGCCTTGATGCTTAAGGACTTACATGTTGCTGGAATGTCAAAGCATTCYTCTTTTAATGTAGTCATTTGACCATAGACCTTGTTTTCTTGAAATTTTTTTTTCTTTGATATTCAAATTCAATGATTTGCTGTCACTTAGTTGGGTTTCAGACAAGGTTCCTGAATGGGAAAAGCCACTACGTGACGCTTGGAGGCAAATAATGTATCTTTAAACAATTTAATATACCTAGACTAGGTCCTGTATGAAAATACCAAGAGATGTAAAAGAAAAGGTAATAGTGAAACATCATCATCCTCTGAGACAGCAAGAGGTCACAAATTATCTTAGTTGTCCTTTGAATAAAAGATAAGTCATTTTTCACAAATTAATAATTTCCATATAGACTGTATAGGAGGATTTTACAGAAGGGATTTTGGTTCTGTGTATCTAGAAGACTGATTGTGTATATGTGCTGATAAATGCTATAAAACCAGTAAGAAACGTGAACAATGTGTCAGAGCACAAACCATCAAAACTAGACAGTATGTAAAGTATATTTTGGCTGTTGTACCATTTGAATATATGATGGTAAATGTTATCTTTTGTTACTAAAGTTGATAAAAATCCCTGTGGATAAAGAATATTATTATAAAATACTTACTGACTTGTCCTTTAAATGGAAAATATTTCTTTCAAAATTCTTGAAGTTTCTAATGAAGTATTTTTTAGCAAAAAGAATAATTTCTAAAAATAATAAAAAATAATAAAAATGAAGCACTTTTCACAGCAAATTTGGACAAAGACCACAGAAGTATGGGTTAGAACTGCCACAATAAGCCTACTGTGGCTTCAACCATTAAGCTGAAGTCTATCTGGGCAGGAGATGAGCTTTGGTAGGGACCAGTCCAAACTGAACAAGCTCACACTTTACACCTTAGGACTGTCATGAATCCTGCYGGTTTCAATATACAGAACTCAGTGAATGAATAAAACAATAGCAAATTTTAATATTGATCAGTGTGATAGAGTACCTTAGAGTGTACAGCACAGACAAATCTCTGCAGAAACTGCTGATCCTTTTGAGAGGAATGCCACATTTTTATAATTAGGCCTCATCCATTGTTAATGAAGAAGAAAAACAATTAAATGGGTAAAGGGAACTATTAAAACTACACTTAATTTTAACAACCTGACAAAGTATCACAGTAGCTAATCAATAGAGCTGCTGGGAAGCTAATAGGCCTTATCAATGTTACTGATGTCTGCATATTTGCATAGTTTAAAGTTCCTATGCTACATGACCACAGTGTCATGGGAGATGTTTTTTCTTGTAAATTAGCTTAGAGAAAGGCAAATCCAGTGGACAGTTTGGAGGAAAGTATTCCTATGGATGGATTTTTCAAAAGCATTTCTATTTGTCCTGCTTTTGTTCACACTAGAGTTTCATCCTTCCTTTTTCTTTCTTGAATAAGGAGCTCCTATTTCCACCTTACCAAAGACATTGCAGTTGCCATTTCGTAGACTGCCAATTAGTTCTTCAGTTAAAAGGTGTTCAGTTACACTGCTTTAGATCTGGATCTTCATGTTCCAGCTGTGCACTAATTATTCTCCCTGGCTACATTAACAGAGATTAGTTTAATGGTAAAAATGTTATTTGATATAGGTGATCAGTGACTATAGTTAATTAAATAGGGTGTGATACAAACTTCATTGAAGTCAATAGCAAGATTCAAGTGGACTTTATTTCAGACCTACAATAGGTCACACTGGACTCACTGGAGTCACACTACTAGAAACAAAGTCAACACATTTTCATTTATTCTGAAGACTTTTCCTAAGAAGTCTYAAACTGATCCCAAAATCCCTTTGTCAAGAATTTCCAACACTGCATTCTGCTGAGTCCCCAAATGTACAGTTATGCAGGTGACAATGTTCAATGTGGCAGTGGAGTTAAGAGAAGGAAATGATCTAAATCTGGTCCAAAAATGACCCAAGTCCTACTGCTGTAGTTTGCACTAAAAGTGATATTGAAGGTGGCAAAATAGTTTTCACAGAATAACTACTGCAAACTCTGATTTTATTATATATTTACCATAAACATGGCTTCTGTCATGCTGCCATCTGAGTAGATGTTTTTACCTGCTAAGGTTTGCTCCCTCTGTGTTACACGAGTGCTAAATAACCTCTATCCTACAGGGCCTAATAACATGGATATCTCTCACACTTAATATTTCCCTTGTTCTACAGATTTTTTCTCTCAAATTGTAAAATTATGTTAACCAAGTTAAACTTGGAGCAATTACTTCCAATCTGTCCTTAGCTTTATATTTGCTTCTACTCCAGAACAGAAAAAGGGCTTGTATGCTCAAAGCTTTTCTAATTTTTTCCAGCTTTATGAAAAGATATAGCTTCTCCTTACAAATCTGCCCATGTTGGTTTTAACTGAATTGAAAGCAAGACTTTTTAGAATAAATGTGAACAGAAGCAATATTAAAAGCATAGAGTTGAATGAAAATGTTAAAGAATACAAGAAGAATGCAAAAGTTGCATATTAGATTAAGTTATTGCAACTGTTGCTAAAACTTGGTTGATTAAATTTGCTAACCTTGTCTTGTATGAAACAGTCTAGGTTTCCCAAAAGAATTTGATATCATCTGTTTAAGATTATGAACAAGAAGAACATTGATTTATTTGTTTCAGTGCACACCTCTAGTGCACACTTTGATTCATTTATTTTGCTGCACTCCTAGGAGACTAGGAATGGAGATGAATAAACATTGCAAAAGCATGAGAAATCTTGATGCTCCTTAATTCTTAGGTTAAAGAGGAGAAAATACACTGAGACACCCAAAAGAGAGCTTGTTTTGATGGTCATCACTAAAATTACTTTCTTAAGTATCTTCTGTAAGAGGAGCTTTGTTTCACAAAGGGCAAAAGTCTGAGATTAGAAACATTTAATGGGATTTAAGATACTGGGTGTTGCTGTAAATTTGGAGACTTGATGTGTAAGCCTGGTCAAATGACCGAAAGCGCTGCTCCGTGAGATGGCTGAGCTGATCTAACAGATCACTCACTGCTGTAGTCTCATTTCCCTGCCCTTTTCCCGCTCCCTCCTTTTGATTATATTGCTCTGCAACTTTCTTTGTAGCAGTGCTAGCACTCATCTGACCTTCACTGGGCCTTTTCAGCTCCCTAACCTGGTGGAAAAGTGGGACACCAAAAAAGAAATAGTTTTCTGCTGGTTTAGTAAGTTTATGTTCTGTAGTTTTAAGGAGATCAAATCAGATACATCTATCCTTTATGGCTTTTTTATCTGTCCATCTCTAGTTTGGGATTTAAAACTCCAGAGGGAAATAAAATTGATAGAAAGCATGCATATAGACACCTAAGCCACATTTTGAAAAGCTTTAGCCATATTATGTTTAACACAGAATTTTTTGCACTGTGTTGTTTTTTTAATCGTGTGCCTATGGGAAAAAGAAAAAACAGAAAAAGAAAAGAATCATTGTTTTATTTCACACAGTAGTAAATAGGAAGTAGCTGATTCCACCAACACCTTTGTGAACATCACAGGTACAACATGACTGCTGTTCCAAAAGAGCATCCAACCATAAAACATGTCAGTTAAAGAAACTGAGGCAGAAATTCTCCCTCTCTTTACACAGCTGCATRGTCAGAAGCATCACAGGAACAGCCAAACCCTTGTAGATGTCTTTTGTATCCTGCTCAGCAGCCTCTAGCATAGAGTCTAGCAGTGGTGTAAAGTCAGGAGGAAATTCTGTAGTATTACCATATTACAGGTGTTTTGGCCTGTTGAGCACAATGGTGCCCGTCTGGAGTCAAATTATAAGCATATATTTGGGGAACATGCAAATGCAATTGCATGCAAGCTAAGGGAGAAGAGAGGGAAATGAGGAACAAGAGCAGTGAAAATGGGGGGGGAATTCTAGGTGAGAAGCTAGACCCACACACAGAACAAGACTGATTTTAATTTACTGAGCTTCAAATCAAGCCCAGACTGGCTCAAGTGTTCTTGAGTGCTGACTTTGTTACAAGAGTATGTGTTGTTTGCCTCAAAGGGCTTCTATTTTTTTATGTATTTTAAAACAATACCATGAGCATTATTCTAAAATTTGGCATATCTCATCCCCTGTGCAAATCCACACTGAAATCATTCAATTCAGATACTACTTTGTGATGCATTTGGTTCAATGGCAATAAGGTGCAACTACAGAAAAATCAGCTGAAGACTGAGCAAACTGCAATATTTTCACTATCAGCCCTTGGATGTTTGACTAAAATGAGGTTCACAGTGCTCAACATGTGTACAATATGTGCTAAATTTAAAGGCAAACATAGGAAGGGAAATTGAAATATCTTCTGAACACTCATTATTGGTAGAAATATCAGAAAAGACTTCTACCATTTGTATGAGCTTATGGCCTTAAAACTGGGATTCATGAATAGGTCCACTTAGGGAGCAACCTGAGTAAACGTGATTTCCAGCCAGGTAAGGTGGAAGAAGCAAGACTAGAATGCTTAGCGTTAAGAAGAAATGCCACTTAAACACTCTTTCTCACACAACTCCTCATATATGCACTAAGTTTCTTGAAGCATATGGATTTGGGAAGGTAAGGCAAAAGTGGATTAATTTGCAACACAGCATTTAAAAAGAAATATAAATATATAACAWAATGGACTTTCTGCTAGTAGGAAGAATATTTCACCACTGGCTGTGTATTCTGCRTTTCCCCTGCACGTCTTTCAGAAAATAAATTACAGCCCAATATAGGAAAAAGCAGGGTTTTTTTCTTAATTGATTTGTTAAAAGTATACTTTATTAAACAAAGAAACAAAAGCCTGYTTGACAAGACTTATTTTTCATGAGAGCATGCTGACAAGCATTCACATATCCTGCTTCGTGACTGTGAAATTCTTTCTTTTTATTCTGGACTGACTTTCCTAGTTCCCTGATTTCCCTCATTCGCCACACACAGAGTTGTCAGGATTATGCATTTACAAAGCAAGTGGTTAAACGATCAAACTAGCTATTTTCTATAGTACTGATAGGTAAATGTATAGCTCTGTTCTATGCCAGTTTGCATCTTCATTCATTCTAGCTGAAGAAAGGGATATTCTATTTATCACATGATTTTAAGGCACTTTCCAAYTTTGTTCTAAATACTGAACAAAAATGTTTCTTCAATGTTTTGCCCTTCCTATTCCATTCTTTCTACTTGTACTTTCTAAAAAGCAGGGGCTAGGAAAGACAGACATTTTATTTAGTCATATGTATCCGACTGATTCTTTTAAYCTTCCTCATTGATTACCTAAGCGTATCCTATGCGTAAGGTTGTAATTTATTGTCACTTTCACTTTTGCTTTTCCATTAATCTCCGCATATATACATATGCAATAAATTATAGATGCTAGTGTACMCAGGTATGCACATATTCTTCCTATCTCTTCGGGTCTGGCCTGGATACGGCACGTTTGTGGAATCATACCCTCCGGGAATCTAGCAGCTGACATCCCTCCCCGTTTTGTGCCACTTCCTTGGTCTAACCTGCTAGGCTGACAAGTAAGTTTTTGGAAAAGGCATTTTTAGCAAGTTCTGAGTACCCATGAGGTTATTGGGGATTGCATGGTTTATTTACACTGACATAACTGGATTGCATCACCTAGATAGAGAAACGAATTATTTTCTTTTCTATTAGCAGCTCAAACTAAGTATTTCCTGTCTAGAAGTTATTCCCTAAAGGTAAAATAGAGTTTTATTGCCTATTATGAGAGGAGCTATAGCAAATCTTTTCAGCTAACCGCTTTCTCCAGACCATYTGTTCTTTCGCAAAGTTTTCCTGGAATTTTTTTTTCTCTGTTTTGTTTTCAGAGCACTCTGCTGTGTCCTTGTGCCACGGAAGCTCCAAGTAAAGAAATGTCATGTCACACAACCAGCACGCGCTGGGTCATTAAGCCATTTTCATAATTTCACTTCTGGAGTCCTGGGTCTGTTTGGGTACATCAAAACTTTTGAGCTGCACAAGGCCAATTTTAATTCCAAACCATAATTCTTTTAGAAAATGCCTGATACAGCCAGGTACAGCATCAGCCCAAGACTGTTCCTAACAAGTAGAAAGAGTTAAGCTACTTTCTTTTGGGAAGAAGGGAGCGGAAGTGAAATGCTGTGCCACTTCTCTTCAGGAATGGAGAATGAGTCTTGGTCTATTTTATTTACTAATACCTATATTAGTAAAAATATAGATAAAATCTATAATAAAAAATAATATCCGTAATGTAGATTAGAATCTACATAGGTTCTGGAGCTGTGGATTTCTTTCCTCCTCCCAATTTTAGTTTCAGTAACTGATATCCCAAACAGAAATTCCTACAGTAGCATTACCTACTTTTGTAGAAACRTTGCAGGCGTGACTGATCTGTGAAATATTCAGCTTTCAATTCAAAGCTGTAACCTGAATCTGAGCTGAATCCTGACAGAGCTTCCTATATACATTTCTAACAAAATAGCTAACTGCTCAATTAAAAACATGCAATAAGGTGAGAGTCCCTGCAGGTTTTTTCTCTTCCCCTCATGGATGCTTGTTGAAAGCTCACATCAGACACTTTGATTGAAAAATCAGCTTCCCATAAATAAAATGAAAGACTGAATTAAGTCAAGGAGCTCCCCTGATGTTACTTACTTCATTAACACTCTTCCCTGGTCTCCAGTGGATGTTTGAGTTCTCCTTGGGGAAAATAAAAAACATCTCTMATCTATTTTTCCCTCTGTATTTATTTATTTATTTACTAATATCTGATGAGTCTAAAATATCCTATCAAGGTTTAGGAGCTTTTATGTTACMTTTAATTTCCAGATAAAGCTACTCTTTCGCTGCTGGATTTTCTGCAAGGATTTTCCTTTGAGATTAGTAGTTTCTTAGCTAAAAGATTTCTTTTTGGGGAAAAATAAACTATATCTAGAGTATTTCAAGAAATGAGTACTGAAGCATAGGTTGTCTTAGTTGAGTCTTACCTACTCTCTCCCAAATAGCTGACACTCATCCTTTCCCTATTTTTTAGGGAAGATATTTCCACTGAGTCCTGCCTAGCAGCCTGAGTTAGGTAATGGACACAGTTAGGTTAGAGATTCATTCTGCTAAAAGCTCTACAAAAAGAAAAAGCATGATAGCATCTGTCCCCATGAACTCACATACAAAAATAAATAAATAAATAAATAAAAATAACAGATGTATCCACCAAAGATGCTGAGCAATTCTAGCACAGCTTAGGTGTTCAGGTAATTCGTAAATCAACCAGCAGCAATAACCAGAGCTCCTCTCCTGCCTGTGGGTTTCAGAGGACAATTTTCAGTGGGCATTATGGCAGAGGTGATTTCTCAATCAATGAAAGAGCCCATTATAGGGACAGTTTAAATGGTGGTAACATGAAAACTATTGCAGCCTGGGCTTAAAATCACACACAAATCAAACTCCAGGTTTGTGATAGTGTGGAGGATTTGCTGGCACTATGCTTCATTCAAAATTTAACTAATATATTACAAATGTATTCTCGCTCGAGTGAGCTCAGCAAATTAGAGATGAGTCACAGCATTTGCTCTCATACAGTTAGAACAAAACACCCCCCCAAAACCCTATTATTCCCATTGTATTTGCACATGCTCTATTGCACTCATTATTCCAATGCTATAAGTGGATTTTTACAGTTGAGAAGATGTTAAATGTACACCTAAATTGCATTATGAAATGTATTRAAAATTTTTTTTCATTGCTTTCAGTATGTTTAGTAAACAGTCAGGGAACATGATCCCATTTTAGGTAGTAAGCTTGGGGACTTATTGTAAATGTAACTAGTTTCCATATCTGTGGATGCAAATTTCCATGCTATGTATCTCCTCACATAGATACAAGTGGCTTGGATGACTTACGACAATTCAGTGTCTGGATTCCAGTTTTAGAAACTCAGTTGTTTGCCTCCTTTCTGAGCATTGCTTTCYGCTTAGAAGCATAGAATCACAGAATCAATAAGGTTGGAAGGGACCTCTGGAAATCATCTAGTCCAACCTCCCTGCTCAGCWGGGTCACCTAGAGCATTCATGCCCTTTACAATCACCTAGCTCTTATTACCTTTACAATTAACGGCCTGAGGTAGATGACTGGCTCAACACTTCAACAATCTTGAAAGCTCTATTTTAGATGAAGTACTCCATTTTCTCCAACATGAGGCAAGAGTGCTTTCTTTTAGCACTTTCCTTTCATCAAGAACTTCAGAGCACTTAATAAAAAGACATTTTGTATTTGTTTATATTATGTCATAAATCATGGTACAGAAATGCCTGAGTTTACATAGAGTTAGGCCACAGAATTCAACCTTGTTTTGGGCTTGTTAGCCTAGATGCACCATATCTGTTCCCAAGTTAACATGAGGCTGGGGCTGTCTGTATCCACCTTTGTAAGATACAGCTGATGAGACTGCAAAATGCTGCACATGGTACTGCAGTAGCTTGCTAAATAGGTACAGGAAAGTTTGTTGAACTCTGTAATTTTATGTATATCAATAGCAGAGAATCAAACAAAGGGAATCCTGATCTCTGTATCATTCTGACTCATTTGGTACCGTTTTATAACAAGCWTTTCCTTAAGAAGAATATTTTGTTGGGATGGTTCGTGATTAATTCATACACACTGGTATGAATCACCTGTAATGTCCATCATTAAGTTCTCGTATGCAATGAAGAGTTTGRTTGGGATCCAGTTTCTTAAAGTTAGCTGTCTAATCACATTTGACATTTCCTAGGGTAGAGAGACATCCACGGAGGACTAGGACATATGATGCAAGACCTAAAGGATATGCCAGGCAGTGCGTTGCTGTGACAAACTCTTCAATGATGGAGTTACAGGAGTTACAGACAACAGCAAGTAACCACATGGGGGTCAGGTTTAGCTCAGCTGGTTAGAGYGTCATGTTAATAATGCCAAGATCACGGGTTCGATTCCCGTATGGGCCACTCATTTGAGGGCTGGACTAGATGATCTCCAGAAGTCCCKTCCAACCTTACCGATTCTATGATGATAATCTCATGTGCAATAGCAGTTTGGATGCAAATCTGATCCTCTGCTGGTGTGTGTGTGCATGAGGATGGCACRAGTACATAAGGTGTAGAAAACCTCTTTCAGAGGCAGATGTTACCAAAATTTTTCTTATCCATGATTTACTGAATATAAAGCTATTACAAAAGTAATTTTGCTTTTTTTCCTCCTTAGTTCTCAAATCCTTTTTTGGGGGGAAGTTCGTTTTTATCACCCCTATTCCTTATCTTTCACTGTGGTGAAAAAGAGTATGATAATTTGCCCACACTAATTTCCAGCTCTGCCACTGCCTGGCTGTGTTGAGTGCATTGCTTCCCGCTGCTAAGCTCGGTGTACCACAATGTCTTTCCAGTTAAAAGAAGAGAGTTTTATGGGTTGTAGTGTTTTTGTTCCGTTTTGTTTGTGGTCAGCAGAGGTGAAAAAAGGCTGCCATGTATGGGAATTCTCTTTTTAGTTTCAATATATCCTAAACCTAAATCTACTTGGATTCAAAGGATACAGTTCTTTTCTTAGAGTTTAGGCTGCTACAGCTGAAATGTCACATTTACTATTGGGAGAAACAGCATTTCTTAAATGAGTACAAATACAGAGTTATACTTCTGATTTGGAAATTAGCCCTCAACTCCCCACCAAAATTATTTTAAGTGAATTACATCTCCAAAAAGCCTCTGTACAAAAAGATTGTTCTGCTAAAAAGCTTTCACTCTTACATTTGCTCATTCACAACTCTAAGCCAATTGAACGAAAACTGATTTTTTTTTTTCCTTTTGAATTATGTGCCTTCTGGTCATTTACTGCAACTATATAATTCAGAATAAAATGGGAGAGGGTATAAATTTGCACTGAGGGTATTAAGTTAAACAACACACATGCTTTGTTTGGTTTTAGAATTTCATTACAAAGCAAACTGAACTGCAGAAGACAGCTGTCTGAAGCTTATCGTTCCATAAGCAGCAAATATGTCTCAGTGTGTTCATCATTTCTTTATATGTATGTAYATATACATATATATATATGTATATATGCATACACACACACACACACACACAGAGAGAGAATGTGCTACAGTTATGAGGAAAAGAGAATCCTACTACTTCATTTGCTGGAATTACGCCTGTGTTCTTGGCTTTGTTTATTTCTCACCCATTTTTAATTGTTACAATTTTTCACTATATTCCAGTCAGATCCCTGGGGGTTGGGGAGGGGAGGGAAAGGGAGGAAGGAAATATATGAAAATATACACTCAGAGTCTTAATTAAGATTTATTTAATCCAGCTACAAAACAGTATTTAGCATCCTGATGGGAGCAGATTGCTTTCACACTTTATGTAATTTCCCATTTTTAAATGAGAAAAGTAGCACTGTACTAGACTGGAATTATTGCTTGGGTTCTGGGATGTTTGAGCTTTCAAAGCATGTACCCTCTTGAAAGGCAAGTTGTCAAAACCCACAGAAAAGCTTGCCCTGTGCTGCAGTCCTGTCTATTCTAACCTCAGAGGAAGAACTCGTAGAAGGGAACTGGATTACCAAAGCCTGCTTTCACTTGCTGTGCGAATCTTTTCATAACATGACCTTGAAGGCTCATGGTATGCGATAAAACGTTAAATGGGACTTAGTGCTCTGGGCCATATCTCAGAAAAAGCCAACCCATGCAAATAAGACCCAGACGGTACTTTCTCAAGCATGTACGAGCCCATCTCCTACTGAAGTAGATGGCACTTAGCTCCTGAATTATTTTCAGAAGTATCCATAATCACYTTTAGATACCCAAATACTTTTGTATATTTGTTCCTTGGTACCAGCTGGCAATCATGGTGGTGAAGAAGTAATATATACCCAAATAACCTACAACACTATGGCTATTCCAGTATACATATATACCRTATACTATACTGTATAGTATATTCCAGTAAACTGAAAAGGAAAAAGTCAGGGACKTAAGCAGTGACTTGACTCATGCCAGTTATGACTCTCCTAGGACCTACACACAGCTTGGAAGATGGCACTTTCCAGGGACTGTTTTCAACTCCTACTACAAATACAGTGACAGCATTTTGGAGGCAGGTGAAGCTGAGACTTCAGCCCACAYGGATAGGAGCTCTTCTGTGACATTTGCCTTCAGGACCAGAGAATAGCCTTGACCTACTCTATTTGCTAGTATGAATTTACTGGCATAGGGTTTGTGGGGCTAAACGAGAGAGCTGCAGTCCCCAACATCYTTTCTCCTCCTTTCCCACCTCCCGTGAACCAACCCCTGATAGGTAYTTTTGGGCTGAATTTTAGAGGCTCCCATTAACTTTCATTTTACATCCTAAGCAAATGGAAGAAGCTACAATACAAGAGAGTAATCTTTGTGGTGAAAATATGTGGGACCCTAGTTAGATCATATTCCCCACAGTAGAAAAAATATAAACAGGCACTGCCACAAGTATACACTCACTTCTTAGTAAGAGTATTCTTTAAGCATTGCCTGTGTAAAATCTTTCTGCACCTTGATAAACCTAAACTATACGACACGGGGAGAACCTCTACACAAATGAGAGAACCAAARATGTGTTGTAACACTATAATCTCAAGACAATTTCAGTTACTAAGTTCTGAAGCCTTTGAATGGAAAGAACTCTATTGCAAAACTATSATTTTTCCAAGAAAGAATTTGCCTCTAGTTCTTTTATCTTCACTGTTTATAGACACCTTCATGKTAAGCCAGGCAGCCTTGATATAAAGGTGCATTAGCTAGGGAATCTAATACGTTTTTTGACAAGGTCAAGGAGAAATAATACCACAAGTATCAAGGAATAAAACGTGAAACATAAAGATGCTGTTAACAATATCAGAAAGCTCTAGGTTAAAAATATAAATATTTGACCTAATCCAAAGTATTTTGAAGTGAATAGAAAGAGTCATGATGAATTCAGTGATTCTGGAATCAGGCCCAAGAAGAGTAAGGCACTATCATCTATTAAGCTACAAGTCAGCCCTCTGCACATTTCTAATGCAGAAACTGGTTTCCAACAAGGCCGCTGAGCAAACGGATTGTTCTYGGGTCACTGCCACTTAGCGCTTTGCCCCGAGAGGAGGAGAAGTCACTTCAGGGGCTCCGTCTGTCTGACCTTTGGGACAAAAAAAATAACATCAGGAGGCATTTGGGGCTCCACGGGCAAGCGCTTTGTGATGGAAATAGTTCTGCCAGCACCATCTGAGGCAGTCAGCAATAGCCTGCAGGCTTTTGCGGGAAGGCTCCATACCCTGCCCGGCAGATGCAGATGCGGAGAAGGTCTGGAGGAGCGTACCGCATGGAGGTCCCCAGGCTGCAGCAAGCTGTCTCGCAGAATGCCGTGAGGCCCTTTTATGTTAACACAGTATGTCCCCAGCTTAGACCTGGTCCAATTTGTTGAAGTATGAATAATCTCCACTAACAAAGCCAGTGCCTAACAGWGAAAGCTACTCTTGCTAAAGAAGCCCTCCATAAAACAGGTATGCAATTAAAGAGCGAAATACTGAACTGTGTACGTTCAAATGGAGAAACTCAGTAATCCTATAGCCAGTAACTTACTCACAGAGTACATATCTTCTGTAAGAAAGTCTGTGATCACATATAAAATACTTAGAAATTGCTGCTGCTTTTGCTGTCACATTGARCTTTCAGCTGCCCAGGTTTGCTCAACCATTAACGGTAGATTGTTCAGTTGTCCTTTTGCACTTTTATACTTACTCCCTGTTGTAGCTCATGGAAGTCTGTGCTTAAATCTCAGCAGAGCTGCTGTCTTCCCGTATTTCCTGCAAACCTACCTCTGCATATGATGCTTACCAATGATTCCCATCTGGCATGAGGTACAAGTGATGAAATTTACTTTTGTTTCTTTTACTGTTATCTTTCTACYAATTTTATCTGCCTTTTATTGCCTGCAAGACTTCTGGGGACAAAGACTATTATGTCTCTGCCTAAAGAAAATGCCAAATGTTTCTTTGTATTTATATTTTCACATAAAAAATGGTCATTTTGGGCAGACAAACTCTACACAAATATCCATTCTTGGTTATATTTATTTATGTTTTTGTTTAAACAGAAAATTTCACTTTTTCTTTTCCTCCTTTCCCCCAAATACTAACAATCAACATCTTGCAATGATTTAGTATTCCACTAATGTAGTGACTGAATTCTTTCTCATTTGGATTGACTAGGGAAAAAATAAATAAAAAAAAAAAAGAGTACTGATCAGTTTCTCTATCTCTTACTTTTCATTTTTTTAAAAATGTTTCTGACAACAATTGCAGCATTTTTGTTTTGGCTGAAATGTCCCATGAGAACTAAACCTACTTAGGAACACATTTATCCTCTAAATATTTACCAGTCTCAAACATCTGTTTTTCTGTGAGTGATAAGAGGGAGGGAAGATGGGGACAGAGTCACAGGAGAGATGTCTTTACCCCRGGGAAGACAAGCAGAGAAGGGGGGGTTTTGTGTGACTTTACATACAGAAAATCTCACAAAACTCAACATGTTTAATGATTTCTGGGTAGAATGAGGGCTATATTCCTGCATATAGGAATGTAGGAATATTTAAGGATCACTTGAAGTTAGCTGATATTTATCTAGAATATACACTGCATCCCTCCCTATTCAAACAATTTATTAATAATCCATACCGTGGATTTACAGCCCTTTATTTCCGTATAAATGCAATGTGGGCCATGTTCCTTCGTGCCATGCAAAATCAAGGTCTTCTAGGAATCAGACTAAGGACTAATTTTCCCTCTGGCAGCAGAGCAAATAGAGTTCAGAAAGGCTGAAAGATAGAAGCAGGAAATTATGGGATTTCTGTTAACTGACAAAATGTATTTGGATTCTGTGTGCTTAACGAAGCTGGGGAGCAGGCAGGGAGAAAGTGAATTTCATAACCAGAGATCACTCGAATTTATAAAATAGGAGTGGAAACTTCTGTGGCTTAGAATTTACAATTTTGTGTTGGAAGATGATTTTAAAGGTTGAATAGTTTGTGATTAACAAGAATCTAGTGTAATGCTATTAACATAATTAAGGAACTTAAACAATTTGAGTTACCGGGAAGATATTATTTTTAGATGCTGGGTACAAATCTGTAGATAACTGACTTAACAACTGCGTAAAGGAAATTAACATGCTAAAAATATTTTTAAAAAGAACAAATAGGAAAAATAAATAATGATGAAAATGATGTTTTAATTATCCTTAAGTGGAAAAACACAAATTCATACTTTGTCACTAACCTTTCATGTATATAATTTGTTTTCTCCTGACTCTGGTTTTAGTAAACTGCTGATTACCACGGTAGCATAGGTTATGGATGACCATTCRCTAAATTATCTGACTCCCTACTTTTTAGAACCAATAACTGAAGATTACTGAAGCAAAAACATAACTACTTTCTAGTAGCAGTGTGTGTTAATGAAAAAGGTCTAAACCACACACAACTGCATAGGACAACTCAATTATGCGTCCTAGGTGTTAAGTAGTTGAGTGAGCATTTTTAAATAACATTTAAACGGCATCTCTTTTCTACAGCTGTCGTTGTTTTCAAAATGCCTATATTTTACCTGCATTTGTGCTCTAATTTCTAAAGTAACATTTTCAAGCAGCTGTTCTCTCTTCTGTCAATAGCTCTTGCTTTATAATCACCACTAATGAGCCAGCMAAACTCCCACTGCATTCCCTCAAGCTATAATGAACAAGGAGACRGAGTTTTCAAACTTATTTTCATTTAACCAACATTTCAAGTACCAAAGTTGAGAAGGTTTTTCAATGGCATTTATGCTAGAAAAGGGAGCAACTTTTTGTTCAATATAGATTTGATGAAAGCCCTGTCCGTCCTTAACCTACCAAATATAATGAAACGATACCTGCGGGTGTGCTGTAGTTTCCTCCTTTGTACCCAGTGATAARGTATTAGCTAGATAAAAAATGATTCTGCAATATGAAGAAGAAAAAAAACCTTTTATGTATGACAATGAATGTTTAACTTCATCATGATTTATTTAAAYGTTTCAATGGCACATTTAACACTGTAGAAAATTTAAAGGTCTTGTACTCCTACTTCAGGATTATGCTAGTTTGCAAGTAGGTCTATGGAAATTAATAGGAAAGTGTAAAGTGCACATCTATTTTCAACATAGGAGTTGTAAAATTAGATTCAAAAGAAGYCAGTCATGGTACCCTAGTTTAATGGAAAGATTTGACAAAGCTGCTCRTACTTAATATTCTGAGTTTTCAGTATTTTCTCTGAGTGAAGAGTATGATTCTATTCAACTTTAGAAAAGGTGTAGAAATCTGACCCTAAGAGGGCTATAAAACATTAAAAGGCCAGAAGTGACAATACTTTTGGASAGCAGTATTTTTCTATATGTTACTTTTGGTTTGGAGTTTATGAGAGCAACAAAATAAATGAGACTTAATAAAGGACTTCAGTATAAAGCCTCCCTCCTCTGCAGGARGGGTCTAGCTGTAAGAATGATGGATAAACTTCAGGCAGAGGTTATTCAGATTAAGCCTGATAGACCTCCAAAATTTAGAGGCTTAACCACAGCCTCCAAATGCCTTGGAATACGTGAGACTATTCAATTATGCGCTTAGGCATTTGACYGCCAGACCCTTCCTGTTAATATTAACTCCTTCAGGCTTGACTGTCTGTAAGGAAGTTGGTCCAAAAGCAGGACACTTAAGYTGTAGAGCTCTTGAGCTAACGTTCAAACGTTATCATTCTGCTTCTGTGCCTGGTATTCTGAGAAGCCGTGTCCTAGTTCCAGCTCGGAGGACTCGCTGCAGTGGCCTTCCTTATATGCCATGAAACACAAATATCATGCTATAGCCTACAGAGCACAGCTGTACCCTGAACTTTGTAAGTCTTGATTCATCAGTATTAAGAAGGGTCATATGAAAGATTGTACTTCACTACCGTAACTATAAGTTTAAAAAAAAAAAGCCTTACACCACTACAAGGAGCCAGCAGTGAAACAGTTGGAAAATTGCAGTAGCCTCTCAAAGAGTAGACTGACTTTTGAAAGGATTGCTATTTTACCTTTCATGGCTATGATCTTTAGAAATCTTTTTTCTAATAAAATCACYGAACAGATGAAATCAAATGTTAAGAATTCTAGTGAGATATCAGACTATTTGCCTAACACTTAAGGGTGAAATAAAGAAATATGCTAAAGGCGAAAGTCAATTAAATATTATACAACTGGAATTATATTCTCATTTGTATTAGAAAACTTACTCAGTGACAGACTGGATTCAATATAGACAGTATTATCTATCGCTTTGGTCTGAGTGGCAGTAGGCATCAATATGGTCATAAGCTAGTCTTCCGCTTGATAACAATAACATTACTCTTATATAATAAAAAAATTATAAAGCACAGAAGAATGTCACCCACATTGGGCTATTCCCTCCTGTTCTTTCTTAGGAGCTTTCTTACATACTAGCTCTAGGCAGTTTGCTGCTAAATGGCTTTGATGAATACTATATGAAACTTTAATATGAAYAGAATTATGCAGATGATGGCATGTACATGAATGGAGGTCAAGGATGGATCCAGCCTATATGTTCATTTCCTCTGAAAGAGAGGACGCAACAGAAATCAGGAATACCAGTGAATTCATACCTAATTTTCTATCTTTTCTGGGAAAATCTTATACGAAACAGAAGTTTCTGAGCGGACAGCTTGTGTTCTGAAAAACATGTGAAATAGATGATATGAGATGAAGCTAGAGATGCTTAAGAGTGTCTGATTATTGCTTGTGATAGAGATTTATCAGGTTTTCATAAGTCCTCTTTCATGTTTGCAGTGAATATTACTACAGAATTTGTAACACTCAGCACTTTTCTACTGCTGGGCCTTCAGTGACAATAAATCTTGTTCTCTCTTTTTTCTCCTTCTTTAAAAAAAAGCTAAACTATTCTTATTAGGCCTTATTTTATAAAACATAGTAAACTAAATTTGACAATTTATTGATAGTTTTAAAGTATATTTTTTGAGATTGTGTTGTTTCTGGCTTTCTGACTCAAATGGGTGCATTAAAATTGTGAAGATTTGGGACCATTTTCAAAGTTTGAATAAAAAAAATAATAGAGGCATTCAAATGAATAGAAAAGAACTAAAAAATTAGCCTTTCTCCTCTGGAAGGTTAGAGTTTACCTTTGAATTAGTATGTAGTATAGAATAGCTGCTTATTACCTGCTCTTTATGTCTCATTCAGGTAATCTAATCTAGTGCAAAACAAAAAAAGTGTAAGTCTAATGTCGCTTTTGGATTTGAAGATTTTTTTTCCCCTGTTATGCGGATCATCTGGCTAAAAATGTTTTCTGATGGAAACTCATTTGGAAAATTGACAAAAAGTCTCACTGAGGCTTTTTTAATCTATCCAAGGATACTTCACAATGAACATCTGGAAAGCGTTGCAACATATGCTTTGCTGGACAGTGAATTATCCCACACATCTCAAGAAAGAGAGGACTTGTGAAAGAGGACTTCTTCTCCTTTCACTGCAGTTGCATACTTCACTAGAAGTTGTTATTCTTATAGAGTGATTATATCCTCTATTCTAAAGTAACAGCTCCTAAATGTATATTCCCATACACTGTAATTCAGTGAACTATTCCATCCCTTAGCTTTATTCCATAATTATATTGTTGGTAAAAGTATTCTTCCTTAGCTCTGCAGAAGGTCAGTGTTTGGCTCTTCAGCAACTGTGTTATCACTGTAATCACTTATAAGTTTCATATAGTCATTACTATCTTAGGCTAGTGATAGACTGTGTTTGACATTACAGGGAACTTGGATCAAATCTCTAAACCGATGATTTGTTGGCATGACTCTCACAAATGTATGTGCTTATGACTATCTTAAAATTCTTGCTATTCACTGTTCTATGGATTTCTACCGACCTGAGTTTGGACCTCCTAAGGAAAAATATCCTACAGGGCATAGCAGAGTATAGTAGTACTTGCTGTGTTCTTGTATTTTCTTTAGGTAGTTCAATCTCTAGTTGATAGACAAGAGCAGCACGACTTCCATTCAAGGGAAATTTTTCGGAAGCCAGAAACTAGCATCTTTTCTAGTAGTGGGAAAGGATACAGTCTGAATGTTAGTCTCCACTAAACCAGTTCTCATTCAGAGTAATTTCATGCCCACCCATGAAATCAAGAGCAGAATTATGCTCAGCCTATCTAGTAAAGAGYAGCATATAATGAAGGCTGGACTTACTTTTACAAATCCTCTTAGGCTACTGCTTTAGAAAAGATGATAAGAAAAATAATTTAATTTCACGAACWGCTCTGAAGTTGTAAAATTCCACATCACGCTTATATGAAACAGAGGGRCGGCTTCTGGAGGAAGGCTGCCTTAGAACAGCTAACTGTCTAGGTGCGTGAGAGAGCTGTGCCACAGTCCCGTGTCCAGATACATCTCAGATGAGTGCGGCAGCTTTTGGGCTATTCTGAAATATAATATGATCTTCTTTTGACCAAAAATGCCACCTTTAYGTGAGAAATTACTTTTTTCTTTATTTTGCATCACAATGAAATACTATTTTTGTTTCAAGAAGTTTTTCTTTCTGTTTACTTTCAGCATCTAAACCTGTAAACTGCAGACAAACAATATCATTTTGCTTTTTTTCTCATATCTCTTTTGAAGTATATATTTAAATCACTAAAATAAACTTTGCTTCCCTTTCAAGACTACTTTGGTACTCTGGACCTATTCAATTAAYTTTCTGCTTTAAGGTGTTTTAAATGTCTTTTAAAATTAGACAAAAGACAATGAATAGGAACCCCAAATGCCTCATTTAAAAACAATTTGAGCTAGCATAATGAGCATAAATCATTCCAATAGAGCAATTTTACATCAATTATGACACCATTATTTTTGAGCTCATTACTGATTTTATAAATAAAACAGTAACCTTTCATCACTATACATGTAGATGACTACACTGCATTGTGTCATGACATGAAATGGGTGTCACCTTGCACTCTCAAGTCAGCACAATTATCACCCACATTATTTAAGYACTTGACAATCTTCTGTTAAGTGAATGCAGAATAATATCGAGTGAATGGTATATCATTTTTCAAAACTCAGAGGGAAGAGGACAGTTTTTCCACCACACACTGTTAACTTCCCCTCTAATTAATAAGATAACAATTTCTTTATATTACTCTTTCCTGTACTATTCAATTAGGTCCTTTCCCTACTGTCTGATTGAATCTTGATATGAAATTTTAATTGCAAACTAAYTTTTCTAATTTGAGTTTTTCATTTTTTTTTTTGCATTAAATATTTGTGCTGCCTTTAAATCAGGGCCTTGTAGTGCTGGACAATGAATATATAGGTAGTGAGCAATACGTCCTTCCCAAAGAGATTAGTTATCTACATAGACAGGAAAAAGAGAGGTGAAGGAATAGTTCAGCRTCATATTGTAGGTCAGAAGTGATTTAAATTGAAGACTTGAGTTCCAAGCTAGTATCCYACTACTCTGTATTCCCTCCCACTATGTTTGAAAAAAAATTACCCAGCAAATTTTAATAACATTAAAATTTTGCCTTTAACAGTTTGTTCTATCTTGGTTCAATCAAATCAGTATTTCTACCTCTTTGGACCACATTATTCATGTAAAAGTGCTGCTCTTGAAAACAGCTATTTAGGTACCCTGTGGGTTATTGAAAGATGCTGTTTATATACTGCCAAAAATATAGGTTCAGAGATGCAAGCAGGCTTCCACTAGAAAAGGGCAGGTCACAATGAAAAAGGGGTAGTGATGTATTGCTGAGGCAGACTACCAGGAGGAAGGAAAGGTTAGAGCTGAAAGACAAGAATGAAAACCCAAGATCCTATCTGCTAGAAAAGGGAAGTAGCTTTCGCCCTGATGTGCAAGGGGGAATTTGCTCCAGGGTCCCCTCTTGTCCCTGAGAAAGCTGCAGATGTGGATGAGAAAGGCTTCACCTTGTATTACCTACACAGCATGTAACCACATTGCTGCTCAAAGGARGTTATGAAAGAAACACACAGCCCAGGAGGCCATAAACATGACAACACAGTATTCCCAAGCCTGTGCAGTACTTGTCTGAAGCTCTGTCTATGGTATTAAATAAAACAGTTTGTTCTCCGTCCTTCAGACCCAGTGGTATGTCATGGTGTGTTCCTATGGCTAAATGCCTTTTCTCCTTTAAAAATAGCATTGCCTCATATGTGCTGCCTACTCGTAACTATCCATAGCCTGGATGCTGTCTGGGAGAACGCTCATTGGCACAGAGCGAAATCACACCAGATAGCATGCAAGGCAATTAAGCCATATGAGCAATCATGGGCAGTGTGGACGACTGCTCCCTGGCCCTGATTTCACTCGTGTGGACATAGCTACACAGTTATAAGTCTTAAGAGCTCAAGAGCACAAACACGGGAAGTTGTGCCTGAACACTGGACCAAAAATAGCAAATGAGCTGGAGGCTTCCTTTTGGTCCCATTTTAACAACTGACAGAAGGCCACAAAAGTAAGTGGTTTTTTTTTTWTATAAAAATGCTGGAGGGAAGGAAAGTGTAGTGTAATGGAGTGTGGGCTGGAGACCTTCAGGCAGCTCTGAGCAGACTGACACATCAACAGTGATACGCTGCCAGCCTAGCAAAAAGCTAGACCTCCAGCACTGCAATAACGTGGCTTTGACAGCACTGCTAAGATCCACTGGTCAGGAGAGGCTTCTTCTCTGTCTGCCTTTGGACTTCCAGGCTCCAGTGAGGACAATGTCAAGAAAATGGGGTGTGTGTTTGTCCTGCTTACACATGGAGGCACACGGACAGAAATCAGCTCTGCTCCAGAAACCACAGAGATCCCTCAGAGAATACATTTGCTGAGGTTCAATGTCACGTTAACACTGCAGCATGCCCATCTTCCCTGCTTAGTATTTCTCTTTATAGAAGTCTAAAACAGAACGAGCAGAAATCYCATAACGCAGGGATTTTGCACTCGTAAGATTTCACACTTCAGTCATGTAAGCAAGCTCAGTACATCGAGTACAATCTTTTTTTTTAAAGTGTGTACCTGAACTGAATCTGATTTACAGACCCTTTCGAACTCCAAAAAGAAGAAACTAATGGAACCAGTGCTTCTAAGACAGATTAACTCCTTTTGAGGCCACGAGGTGGAGGTCAGAACACAAGGTTGAGTTTCTATCCAGAACATTCATTAACCACCTCTTTATTACCCTATTACTGCACTCTACTAAACTAGAAATGCAAGACTTGKTAGGAATCTTGATTATATTATTACACCAGGTTTACATTCAAAATCCTGCACTTGTTACCACACCACTGGTTTTCTTAGTGGAACCTTCATCCTCCCATTGCCCTTTTATTCTGAACATAATCTTTTATTACTTACTGTGCAGCACTTCTCTTCCACTGTTTTCAATGCCAGACATGATATTAGCCTCCTGGCACAGTGAGTCTCTGTTGCCAGGTGTTTGCCAAAGCACTGCGATACTGAATATCAATGGTGAAGGTATTCAGACTGATGGAAGGGCTTAATTGATGGACTGGTGTGAGCAGGTAGGACACTAGTACTCTATAAAGGGGAGCAATTGCTCAGAAAGAGTCTCCAACAGGATAAGATACAGCCCACGAACCGCTTTCAAGCTTCAAACCAAGGTTAGAAAGCTTGGAATTTCTGCCTAGTGTGGCTTGCCTTGCTAGATAATAAAAAAAAAAGAGAGATGAAAAGCAGAGGATATGCTACCTGTACTGAGTCAAGGGAGATGTGAGGGGTTAAGGGAAAGGAAAGCCTGCTATAATAACTCACATGATTTGCCATAAGCCTGAGGTTTCATTTTGTCACTTGTCTGCCATCACTCTGAGAAGGAGTAATTTTTCAGAGTAGTGACTTGCTAGAGGGAGACAAAGACTAAGTTTATGATAAATGGAGTACTGTTGCTCATCCCAAGTAAYAGATCTAAAGAAAGACATTCTTTGGGACCTCAGGGTTCATCCGTGCCCCARGCCCACTATGACCATGCCAGGCTGTGGTGCTCACAGAGATACATGCTAGTCTGGTTACTTCCACAAGAACATCACAGCACCTTTACCATACCAGTATGTATTTGCATAACTGTTCAAAGTTAAAATCAGAAACAACACAAAACTCTTTCAGTGGACATATGAACCATGGACCATATTTATACTTCCCCACTCCTTTGTGTAAGCTTGGAGGTAGGCATAGCAAAGGAAGGAAAGCAAGGAACGTTGATGTATGGTGTTTGCAACCACTAACTTTGCTTTTGAGCAGGAGACTATCCGGAGACATATTTTAGTCAACACATCCTTTCATTATTCCATGGAATAAGCTCAAAAGTTCACACACTGCCCTTTGACAGATGTTTTTTTCCAAACTCCACCTGAACTCATGTTTAGAAAATAAMAAAATAGATCCAAAGTATGAAGAGAAAGCGTAATTCAGTCCCTAATCAGGAGCAAGGTATACTTTTGAGGCTATAGTACTACAGAGGTGTTACATCCTGTTATTTTAGAAGAGTGCTTATAGTATTAGTCATAGATCTGTTTTCAGTGCTCTGCTCTGTCACTGCCATATGTGACTTTGTGCTGGATGCTTTCAGTCCCTTTTCATACCACTAACCACAAGTACATAGTATAGGCATCATGATTACTTCTTTCCCAGAAGTTTATTAAAATTTAGGAGGTAGTAGCCTTTGTTTACAGCTGGTGTGAACTATCCTCTGATCTCTTGACCAAAGATGTCAGAGTCATCTGACAGAAGTTAACCGCATATAGGAGATAGTCTCATTATGCTTGGTGTCTCTCTGCCTCACTTATCAATCTATAAAGTAATGGTTTTATGCTTTATAAGGTTGTAGGGAGAATAATCATATAATACAGGGCCAGAAGAGATTTCAAAATAGCATCAAGACCCTGTTCTAGTTTTATTAAAAATTAATGAAGAATTCTGAGATGTTCAGATCTTATTGTAATGATACAGATGAGAGTATCTAAGATGACTAGCAAGATAAGGATAGATCTCTTCTTTTTACTAACATCACTATTTAGCTACAACAGATGTATGAGGAAGCTCTATGGAAGCATTTACAGGCTTATTAGAATCTTAATTCTAACATTGGATCCATTTTCTAGTGATTTTATTTTTTTATAGATTACATGAAACTACTTCAGAAAGGATATGCAATTTACTAAAACCCTCAAATATGGGATACACAATTTACTAAAACCTTCAAATACAGTCAGTAATTACTAACTTCTCAAGGCTGAGCTCAGAGAAAAATGTTAAAACAGGGTCTTTTGGGAGCTTTTCTAATACAAGCTCTAAAAGTATTAGATATTTTCATCAAGCTCTGGGAAAATGGAGTACAGAACGGCTTTAATGAAATTTATGGTAGAACCTTAAACTGGTAGAAGTAAGCTATTCTACTGAGTACAGAATTAAATCACTGYACTAGATAAGTAATTAAGAAAAAGTGTTGAAATTATCAAATCCAATGCAAAAAAAATGCAAACATACAGATTTTGCATAGGCTGGATTGATTTAATATACACATATGGAAAAGGGAGGAATGTTGCCTAAGTAATAATATAATAAGGAAGGTTCTGAAGGTAATTAATGGTGATTTGAATTGGGATGGTTAACACTAGTTTCTCTCAAATAATCTAGTTCTAAAATGAAGAATTCAGGAGAATTTAGTATTTCTAACAGTGGTTGAGCCTTTATTCTGTTGCTAAAAGACACCGAAAAGGAGGATTTGAATTCCAGGGGACTTTAGAAACCCAAAATAAGTTCCTCTAATTATAAATAAATGAAAAAATATTATTGCCCCAGCATCTGTTTAACCATAAGCCTAATGAATCTTATTTTCTTTCACATAAAGGAATTTTGTTCCATAAGTGGTAGAGTGGAACAAAAGATATTAAACTGGAAATCTACTGAAGTTCCCTGTCRATATCCACATATTTAATATAAAAAATTTCCAATACTGGCTTTGCAATAAATTTAGAGTTAATTGGAAATTAAGGCTTTAGAAATGTATGAAATATTTGAAACATGAACATATGAAGGAAACAATATGGGGGGGGGCTGGAGGAAGGAATACCCTTATCTATCTTGTTTGGTGTTTGTAGAATTTGCAATATATGCGTCTGAAGTACCAGTATGTTATACTGTCACATACCAGTTCATTTCAAGTACTCTGTGTGTTTGCGTGTCTGTGTATTTAATAGCCTCATGGTGAAGGAGAGAGTAAAATTTATTCTGAGTGCTCCAGCTGTCTGCTATGCCTTATACTCTAAGAAATTTTCAGACACAGAAGAATTATGACATACAGGGCAAGAAGCTGGAAACAAAAAGCCACAGCTAAATTATCTGTAAAGTTACTACTACAGAGATATAGATCCACATCTTCTGCAGGTATAAACTGATGGAGCTCTTAGGACTTCAGTGGAGCAATAATTTTGCCCACATGCAGCAAATTATCCTTTCCCTATTTCAAAGATAGTGTTGTATAGAATAATCCACGCAGCCAAGGCTGCCAAAAATACGGGCTCCTTATTCAAGGTGAAGTCAGGGAGTTTCTGAGTGTGGCTGTATTTGGAGTGTCCTAACCTCCCTCACAAAACTGAGTCATATGCAGCTCTACAGAGGATATAGAGAAAGCAACTAAAAGGATTGAATTCAGTAAGTGTAGAAAGGAAAGAGAAATTTTTTAGATTTTTTTTTAGCTCTCATCCTCAGCTCCTTAGTGAGTTCCTAAGACACAAAGCACTTTCAAGCCTTGCATTTCCTCATCTTTACCTCCTCCTCCTCCTTTCATGCACATAGCAAGGTTTGACTCTGAGGTACAATGTCAAATAATTTTTCATGCTTTGTAAACCAAAGGCAGGAGAAGCAAGTTTTTCCTCAGCCTTCTACTGTGCTTGACATCTTCTCCAACTGTCCCATTTCTTTTTAAGAATTTTAATAATCAGAGAATGGAGCATTTCTGTATTTGAGGTAAGCTTAGACTGTGATATTTCAATAGCATGAAGGCATATTGCACTCGAAGGCTCACTTCAAAAGGCACACAGCCTTCTGTGAGTGTGTCAGGCTCAGCAGGTATGTGGAGACATTCAGTATGTTTTAGATTACAGATTTGATAGTTGTTTTTACTATAACTACTTGAAAAGGCTTTCAATTGAATTTTCTGGGTGCCTCATAAAATATCATTGCAACAGATTGATTGCTAGATATTTGCTGGTTGTACTACAGAAGTTTCTATAAACCAAGGGAAAGGATGCCATCAGCTCTGTGCCCTGCACTCAGCTTGAAGGGAGAACTAAGTAAGGACCATACTGGCAGTAAGTAGTTTAACAGTAGCAACAGTGTGTGGTTGCTGGATCCCATTTTCTTCCCATTTCCTTTAAGAGAAAAAAAAAATCAAATGGAAAAATTCCATTTCTGAAGAAAAAAAAAATGAATTAGTCTGTTTGATATCGTTGAAATTTCGGACAATTTAAGAGAAATGATAAGCACAGATCTTGTACTGCTGCCTTCAGTGGCTTAAAAAGTGGCCCAACTTTTACAAGGAGGTGACGTTCATGTCTACACTCCGAGCACTGAGGCAAAAGTACTCCTCCCTAAAACGTGCAGAGGATAAAAACACTCCAGCGAGCAGCATTGCTATCCTCAGCAGAAAGACCCACCTTCATGTGGCCCACTAGCAAATGCAGCTGAATACCAAAATCCAGTCCTCACCTTTCTGTTGCACGTCTTTTTTTATTATTATTATTTTTCCTTTATTTTCTAGCCTTGCCTGACCGACGTATGACTATACTGAAATACGGACATGGTACAAGTACGACGTATCCCAACTGAGTTCTGTGCAGCAAGCACAAGTGAGCTGAAGCTATGTCTGCAAGGATTTAAAAGCTGTCTTCTCAGAGATTGACCTAAGAGTCCTGAGAGGTTTCAAACAGTTTGCATTGAATAGTTTTTTGTCACGTTTTCATTGTGACGACTGTATCGAAGCCAATATGAGGAGCTCAGTGCAGATGGCCATCACATCTGTGAATGCACGGGAACAAATCCGTAGAAGACAGATATTTAATTATGGCAAGTGCATGTGGGATTATTATTTTGCCAATACATCCAGTACAATGGCACTGACTGCAGTCGTGCAGAGAGAGAGCTAACGGAAACGGGTGGAAAGCCTCTCAGCTTAAAATAACAACAACAAAAATTAAATAGGAAACAACTGACCACCTTTTCAGTTGTAATTTTTGCCATAGAACTTTAAAGTGCCAAAGGATAGGTAAAAACAAAAAATGTATACAATTTCAAAACATGCTTCACAGTTTCTCCCTTTCCTCTTCCCCTTTAATTAGCTTTGTATGTTATTCAGCTACAGACACAGTAGACTATCACGGTAACAATAATTCAGAAAATCCCAAACTCCAAAGGAATTTTAAAAAGATGGATTTCAAAGAGACAAAGATGCCAAAGAAATGAATTAGGCAGAGAAATCACTGAAATAATGATGGATTGGTTTTCTACTGCTATTTTGTGGATCAAATCTATGTTATGAGTATATATTTCTATTAGAATCACATTGGTTACATTGAGCAAATGTTATATGAGTGCATACAGGAATAATTGCCATTTATAGTCTAGACAGATAAGGAAAACCTCAAATCTCATGAATGTCAGGAAAGTGCTCAGATTGCTAAAGCACTATCGATATTTATCGTGTGCTGACATTAGTAAAAGTTCCCTTAAAACTGCAGCTGACAGAGACAGTTATCATCCTGTTCCTCATTTCAGCTGTCCTCTTACCTTTACTCCAAATCCCCTCATTATATAGCCAAAATCTGACTCTGTTCTTTTCTGTCTTCTCTAAAACACTCTCATAATCTTTATACCCATCAGACATCTTGCAAGGTGACGAGCTTTGGAGAATAAATGTGAATTGCTTCACTTAACATGGTCCTGACTAATACACTTTGTCAGGGCAGCAGTTTCATTGGCAGCAGCATTTGAAAGCTATTTATTYACTAACAAGATCTATCCCCGGCTTCACTTATTGCTTACTACATGAAAAGATGCCTCATACTGAACATTTCCTCTGTGTAGTTCCACGTGCCATGAACTATTAAAGTATATGCATTAGCATAATCTTTTTCCCAGCAGCTTTTTCTTTTTTCTTTTCTTTTTTCTTTTTTTTCTTTTTTTCTTTTTCTTTTTCTTTTTTTCCTTTCTCCCCCCTCCTCTTCTCTCCCTACTGTTTGATACCACCTCCAAAAAAATTATCAGTACTCTGCATTTGTGAGTAGATAACTGAGACACGAGAAAATAAAAATCTTGGGTGAAAAAGTCATTCTGGGGAAGCAGGGGAAAAGTTTACCGCTTTGTTTAATTGACCTACCTAGCTATATAGCTCAAGTGCGGTGACATAAAACATGGTCTGGACGGTAGGACAATCGACTCCTCGCTCAGTGAACTACAATCTCAGACTAGATTTTAAACCAGTTTGGAGATTGGACTTTGGCCATTTTTTCTTGAGTTTCTCATGGGCATAAGTTTTATGTGTTCCTATTAATATTTTGAAAATAAAATTGGGAGGGGCAGGGGAGAGAGAAAAAGGAGCGAGGAGAAGGCAGCTGTAAACACCTAAATGATGCAGTATCAGTAGATTGTGCTGCATTGCAGGCTATCTGAGCCAGGTCTCGTAAGAACCTCTTGCTTTCTGAACCCYGGGCTGGTGAAGGTTGAATACATCAAGCCTTTCAAATTCCTTCTGTCTTGGACAGACTTGCTGCTACATTATCTGTATTTGTAAGCAGAAACTTTAATCCGCATAAGCACTAATTTAGATCAATTATTTTCTGTAGGTCACATATACAGAACTCTTTACTATTATTACAAGCAACCTATTTCACTATTTTATTTTAGATGAAGTAAAACATAATATTGAAATGGAAGGACTGGATTGTCAGATACTTAAAATTTTTCAGGGAGCTCTAACTGGTTTGATAGAGCTATGGTGATTTATAGCGACCCTAAATCCACTTCCTCTCGTATTATAATGTCCTGACAGGTATGTTTAGCACTTCATATTCCAAGGGTATGAAAGGTGAACACTGAAGATTTTACTACCAAAAAATTTAGACCTTGAAATGAGAATGGGTATAAAGAGACGGTAGGAGGAGRAGGAAGAAAGGAAGGGAGATGTRAGCCTGTCAGCATGGATTGTTTCCTTCATTCTGAGCTATCCGCACTGTTGTTTTTCTGGTTTCTTCATTACAGTTTGAAATTTGTTGTATAAACAAAAGGACTGGTAATTGTATTAAAAAAAATTGCCTTCCAATGTTTCAGTTACAATTTCTGCATACTTTTGTTGAGACACAATTTATAAAAAGCTTGAACTTCCTAAGGCTTTATTTATTTATTTATTTATTTATTTATTTATTTATTTATTTATTTTATTTCAGGCAATTAGGAAAAAGTGTATTTTGGAGTAGTTATTGCTGTATCTCCCTTTTGTTTATTCAAATTTTGGTAGCTTTTAAGCTGTTCAAACAGTCTTCATGGCCTCTCTGCACCGCAGAATTTGGTGTCCAGTTCCAGGCAGAACATGGAATCTAAGTTTGTTCTTTCCATCTCCCCAAAATCGTTTTGCTGTATCTTGGTTCTTCTGATGCCAAAAACTGAGGACTTCAGTGGCCACAAATCAGCATAGCATGACTGAAGCCAGCTAACGTAAGCCTAGCTTTAGCCATCTTAATTGATACTGAATTAGAAGAGGAAATAATAGAATTGCTGAATATGCTAGGATTTGTAGYTTCCTTGCAGCCAAGATGTTGCTGCACACAGATGTTTCTCCTGTACTAAACCAGAGAAGCAAACTCGGATTGAAAAAGCATCAAAAGTTTACATCCAGTGATATCTGTATAGTTAATTCCTTTAWTTTCTTTCTGTTTATTTATTTGCTTAACCAGATTTTCTTTCACTCTTCTTAATACATAGCATGTTCTCAGTCAGACTGTTCAAATGTTTTGCAGCTGCAGTCAGTCAGTGGTACCTTCATGACAGGAAGGCAGCTCTCTTTCTTCTCACAAAGAGCACTTGGCCATTATACTTCTTAGGAAGACATGCATGAAAATTGTCCAGGAGCATTCACTTGCTCWAGACTCGAAGAAATGCCACTTGGATAATTTGCTTTCAGTGGAAAATTTAGTTGACAGTTGCTTATTCRTGAGAAAAATCAAGACCAAAGTTAAAGTGTAGTTTCAAAGCCCAGCTGCTTCCATAGAAGGCTAGAGATCAAATACAGGCTCAGGTTATCATGTGACTTTATCAAGACTAAAGTAGAGGGATTTGTGTTCTGCCTCCATAATTCTTCACTTCTGTTCTTTAAATCTGAAATGAAAAGTGTGTGTARGGGGAAAGCTTCATCCCATTGTACTTGCCAGGCTTATTTCACCAAGGTCTCAGGATCCCACATGAGTAAAGGAGTATGAAAGTCTATCAGAGAACAGTTTCCATGCAGGGTGCCAACACAGCTTCACCAGAGCTAACATTACATATCTCTACTAGAAWCCCTGCTACACTCCAGGAGTGGGTTTGGATAAGGTACGGGAGGAAGAGAAAGTAAGGAGTACAGCAGCTGCTGTAATTTGTACAAAGCTGCAACAAAGCTCATGGCTGGTCCTCCATTCTTCTAGGCCAACTGGGGCTGCTGGGAGTGGAGTGAAATTAGAGAATTTTTTTAATCCACCCTGGGCAGCACTTGAGTATCTAGATAAGACGCATGCATTTTGCTTCTTATGCTTCTTGAGTTCTGGGAAAGAAACTACAAAGATCCTATTTTATCATTACAGGACCTATACTGCCATCTTTTTCCCCACCCCATTACTGTGGTATGGGAGAAATTCTAGTAAAGGTCTGCGTCATTAGCTCTTGGAGAGCTAAGAGAAGTTTACTGCAGGACAAGTATATTCCCACACTCCTTCAACTTCCTTTACTTCACAATCAGCATTGAGTTTAATCCATAAGGAGTGAAGTCTAGAGGCAGAAATAGAATAAACATGTCAAGCACTCTTCCTCACTAGCACTCTGTCCGCCAAAGCAGCCTCTGCCAGAATCTGTTRATAAGCCATTGACCAAGACAGACTGAAGCTTATCTCATTTGCATGGGTGCTAACCTCTGCATTACTGAAAGTAATTCCGGTGTTTTCRTTACAATTCATTGTTTTCAATGGAAGAAGAAACCAAATCATACAGTATTTCTCATATAATGATCTCTGCTTAAAATAACCTGTGTACTTTGATCAAATGCTTAGTAACAGATGTTGAATTAAAAAAAAAAAAAAAAAGTAGTTCCTGTCAAATGAAAAATGGGCAAAATCTCTAGTTTTGGAAGAAAGAATCAATTCTTGGTGGCAGGTACTCTAAGATGCTATGTGCCATTAAAGTTGCTATATAGCGTGTGTTTTGAAAAGCAAGCTCTTTCCAGTGTTATCAGATAATTGTGATAATGTGAATCGCATACCTGGCTTGTTGACAGATATATTGCTCCTTTACTAGATCTGTAGTTAGGTATTTGAAGATCAGGATTCAGCCTCACAAGAAAATAAGGCATAGAAATGACTTTTAAACAAGCTAAGAGACCATTACTGGAGATGACTGATCTCTAGGAAAAGKTTTTTTATTAAGCAAGGATAGAGTAGGACTAAACAATGATAAGATAAATGAGGAAATCTATGAAAGAAGTGGAGAAAGAATTGCAAAAAGGTGTTTACCTGGTATACATTCATATCAGCTCAGAGGAGAACAGACCCATGATTCACTAGGGAAGTTCTATTCTTTACTGTATCAACACATATCACAAAATCACAGAACAGTCGAAGTTGGAAGGGACCCCTGGAGATCATCTCCCTGGGACCAATTCTTCCTCTGCTGAAAGCAGGATCAGCTAAGGTATGTTGCTCAAGGCCATGTCCAATTGTGTTTTGAGTATATCCAAGCATACAGAGTCTATAGACTCTCTGCGCAGCTTTTTCCACCAACCTTACAGTAAAAGATATTTTTTCTTATGTTTAAATGGAACTTCTTGAATTTCAATTTGTGCCCATTACTTCTTGTCCTTTCACTGAGCACCCTTGAGAAGAGTCTAGCTGTGTCTTCTTCGTCTTCTTTACATCCTCCCATCAGGTGTTTATACACATTGATAAGATCCGTCTTGATCCTTCTCTCCTCCAGGCTAGAAAGTCCCAGTTCTCTCAGCTTCTCTTTAGGTTGGAGATGCTCCAATCCCTTAATCATCTTCATTGTCCTTTGCTCGACTCACTTCAGTATGTCCAACTCTCTGTTGTACCAGGGAGCCCACAACTGGCCACAGCACTCCAGGTGTGGCCACACCAGCAGTGAGTAGAGGGGGAAGGATCGTCTCTCATGCCAGTGGCCACTGTCTTCCTAATGCAGCCCAGGATGCTGGTGGTCTTCTTTGTTGCAAGGGCACATTGCTGGCTCCTGTTCATCTTGTCCACTAAGACTTCCAGATCCTTTTCTGCCAAGAAGCTTTCCTGTCAGTCAGCCCCAGCTGATTGATATTGATTTTATTATATTGACATTCTTATACAAATAACTCTTTGTTTTCTCAAAACAGTCTAAATTTCCCTGTAAGATTTTCAATGACTTTTACAAAAACAGAACATGGACAAGGATGTAAATACAGCTGCCAAGGGTATTCAAGAAAGTTATTTGCTTGTTCTTGGATGTCAAGCTGATGTGTTTAAATTTTAAAAGAAATTTAGTTATTTGAATGTATCATTTTTTAATAACTGGTTGATGGATAGGTGACACATTAATGTCCTTATCTGAGAATCTCCTTCATTTTATATTGATGATTATTCCTTGAAAATGTTTCTATAACTTGCTGGAATGACAGATTACTTGTTCAGGCAGTAAAAAAATAGACAAGAGAGACAAAGATGAAAAAWAACTAAGCAAATGCAGTTTTCTTAGAGGGAATTGCTACACAAGGCCACTTTTACATCTTAAGTGATTTTTCACTACTTCTTTACCAGCTACAGATAAGATATATAGACACACAGTTTGTGATGTTTGTTATCAGTCATTTGCTATGAGAATTTCTAGGCAACAGAAACTCAGAGGAAGTAATCTGGATGGAGTCAGAAAGGCACAGAAGAATCTGCCTGCCTTGCATTTAGTCTGCTTTTCACCTGGAAATTTACCTCTCCCAGGGCTCTTTTGCAGGGGCTTCTGTGAAAGGTGATATACAGCAGATGTTAAGCAAACTGAAACCAATTACGCTGCTGAAAGCAAGCCAGCACACTCTTCCTCCTCCTCTCTCCTGTCCTGATCCTCTATCTCACATAGAAATCTCATTTTCAAGATTTGCAACAAAATCCTAGCATCAGGTTTTATTTTACTGTGATAGGTGGCTAGCACAACAAATTTTCTCAGGAATCCTTAAAAAAAAAAAGTAACAGCAAAATTCATACAGAGCTGGAACTAGAGAAATTAGACCCTAAAGATTCTATTACAGGGCTCACAACTGCTACGCTCTTGTTTCCCAGTGTGCTTTCACCAATTTCCACTGGGTTTCATGACTGCTTGCCACGAGAGTTGGCCAGAGAATTCTCAACATTCTCTTCTTAAAAACTGAAAATATATCCTTGAGAAAGACAAGGCAAGGCAARGCAATGTCATGGATTTTCTCCAAATTGCCAAATGCTTTCTTAATGCATTTCTTCAAAACCCAGGTTTGGGGAGATGGAGGAGGAATTAAAAAAGGATAAAAAGTATATTTCAAATGCTGTGCATGAAAATATTTACTTGAAGAAAGAATTCCATTTCCTTTTTGCAAAATGTTTGATTTCTGTCTTTCATATGCTATGAACTCCACTGGGACAATCTGGCTGTTTGGTGGACACATTTGATTTCTCTAATCATAAAAATTTGGTATGAGAATTGAGATTATCTGCCTAAGTAAACACACATCTTTTTATTTCATCTACAAGAAAGAATAACAAAGTACTTTGGCTGACTTCATTAATGTGGTGACTTACAGAAAGCAAGGCTATGTCGCAACAGGATATAGATAAGTAAGAGAACTAGGTGAAATTATGCAGAGTAGAGTGAGGTTAATTCATATAAATTTGGAGTATTTTGCTTGAAATAGAAGAGATAAATAGAATTTCTGAATCATTACAGAAAAGGTTTGCTAAAAAATCACAAATAATTCACAGAATTTTAACTAGATTTATAATGATTAAACAAAATAGATGACCAGGAATAAGATAACTCTCTCCCCTTTTGGAGTCCTTAAATGACTTACTAAAAGGTTTGTTCTACTTATTTCATGAATGGATAGACAAATTTTAGTGGGGCACTGGAAAAGAGGTAGTGCTGGTCACTTAAGCTTTCAGCCTACCAAAGGATCTTTCTTCCAATCTAATAAGAAGTTTGAATATTTCATAACTTTTGGTGAGATTAGGATTTTTGAAAATCATAATAACCATGCATGCTGGATACTCTTCATGCATGAGTTTACTGATAACCTAATAGCAGGTTACCGAGGCAGGATTTCCCTTTACAGAAGTCTCTCAAGAAACTATTTCTATCCTTGTGCTCAGCAACCTTATTCTTTACTACATACTTTGTCATGTTATATGGATGGGAGTTAGACTCAGCAGTCTGTAGTTTCCAAGATTCCCTCTAGTACTCCTTCTGTACACAGGAGGCAACAACCTGCCAGTCTTCAGGCCCACAAACCCTTCGAAAGATAGGTTACACACCTTGGCCAACCGTTCCGCAACTTGAATCAAGGCCTGGTCCATGTGACTTGCTCAGATTGAATTTATGGATTTGGTCGAATGCTTTCTTTGTATTTTTTTAAAATGATTGACTCTCTGACCTACATATTGCAAAGAATGAGCTGTGGCAGTCTCCTCAGCATTCTCAGCAGTAAAGATGAATGCAAATAATTTTTTAAGCTGCTTGGTAAAGGTCTTATCTGAATGACCTTTCCATAGCCTTGTCACCAAGAGGTTCKAAATATTTCCCATCTGTATTTCTGCTTTTAATGTATTAAAATAGCTATTTATTATCAGCTTGGGTAGCCTTTGCAAGGTATTCTTCAAATTAACTTTTAACCCTTATTAAATCTTGRTAATTTGATTAGGAGTTTGTTTTTTTTCTCTGAACACTTGTCACTAAACTGTATGCAGTGAATTAACTTTCACGTTGGTTGGTTACTAAAGGTTTGGGAATATCTCATTTGCTCTGTCAGCTGTGACACACTAAATATGAATAATGACTGTAGGGAATAAGCTATTCCRTACACTAAGCTTTCCTGTTAGCATTATTCATAGAAGCTGCTTAGTAAATCTAGATATGATCTAAACTCTAGCAACAGAGGTCTTGTGTAAATATGCAAAAATTGAAATCTAGTAATCAGAGTATAGCCATCTTCCAGAGTCAAAGGTATTTTTAAATCCTCATCATCAGACTAAAATTTCATACCTTCCTGGCTTAAGAAACATGCTACCTAGTGATATTTCAAAAATCCAGTTGAGTTCCAAACATGTAGATACTTACATAAGGCTTGATTCTTGTAGGCAAATGTTGCTTCCTTAAATTTTCTCAAAAGAAGGCAGTATAAGCTGTTGATTATTCTCTGTCATCTATTGTTCCCCCAAAGAAACACTTTGGAACATAAAAACAGCTATTCAAGGGGTTTTGTCATCGGAATTTTTATGTTTATTTCTTGTATTTTACGGTTCTTTTTCAATGTTGGCTAATATGTGCATCCTATAGAAGAAAACAAGGGCCAACTCTATTGACTCACCTTGGTAGGTTATGTCCATGGGTTTCATATCCTTCCACAGATCAGTCTGGGTGATGGACGCAAGGGAAATGGTGTTACATGGTCCAAGAATGAATATATGAATGTTTGGAGTCATCATCACAGTCAGTGACTATACAGTGGTTAARTATAACAGTCTTCTATTATAGTACAGACTTTTAGTTTGTAGACTAAATGCTTGCTCGCTTCTGAAAATATCTTTGTTCCTAAGGAACATTTCAGCAGTTGTAGTTTTATTCTTTTCTATATCAAAAAACCACAAGGTTTAAGAGGGCACAGGACACAGCAGGCAGCATGAAGGCTGTAAGATGGCACAGATCACTGACACAACATTTTGCAAAGATCCTTTCAGAAGCAGCACATTCAAGAGAGTTCGAATACAAGATGAAATGCAAATATATACTGGAATTAATACACTGACTATTGTTATTAAATATGGATTGTGAGGTTTCAATTGTCTTTACCAAACAGTATTGGAGAAGAGATGTGATAAGGCAGTTAAGTTTATTTTAAAGAACTTTGATATACAGGACAGTGATCATTCAAAATGTTTTGACCATTCATTCTGCTAACCATTCTGTTAACCTGCAACATGCCAGTGGTGCAGTAGATGTTATTCTGCTCTGCTCTTTGGTGACTGTGCTGTGGCCTGATCACCTATGCTGAGAAAGAGGGCTTGGGCAYCGAGTTTCTTTTGATGCTTAGCCCTCTCCGGAGGTCAGTCCTGCAGCTTATTGAAATACTTAATTCAAAGTTTTTCWCGTTATTCTGAGCGTCATTCTTTCTCTTGCCTGACCTGGCAACTCCGCATCTGATTTTCATAAGAATTTGGCAAGCTAAGCACAGGGCACACCTTGGGCATGTCTCGAACAAAATTAGAGGTCTGTTTAAAGTCCAGAAAGTGCTAGTAACTTTGAAAGTCTGTCCCCTCAATTAGGAATCCCAAATTAGTTTTACTTTCACTGCTTTGTCTGTCTCTTAGCTATATGATGGGAAAATAGTTGATTCCTAAGGAAGCCATGAAGGTACTTTCCTTCATGTCTGAGAAGCAGCTATGAGAYTGATGAATAAAATGAAAAGGCTAGTGACGTAATTAATAGTTCTGCCTTCAAAGACAGGTAAACAGAGAAGGAAGCACAGAATAGGATAGAACAGCACAGAAAAGGCATCTGAAAGAACCGCTTTCCACTTTGCACCTTCAAAAAGTCAGAGATCCTGGGGGGGGAGGGGAGGAACAGAGCCAGTGTGTGATCATATTGAAAGACCGCTTCATAATGCAGTTTCTAATTTTCAACGATTGATTTAGCAATAGAGTTGCTGTGAAATTCTTTGACAAAACCATTTGCTTTCTGAAAATGTAATTCCATCAAAATGGAAACGATCACAAAGAAGTGTTAATTTTCCTGACATCTTTGGATTGGAAGGGAGAAGGAAAAAAATATCTCTTCTCATTTTCATATTTTGAAGTTAAACTTTCCATATGAGCTTTTTCTCCCTCTCATGTATRATGCCATACAAGACGAAGTAATCATCTAGAAGTACTTACTGCCCACAATTTATTCAAAATGAAAACTTACTGGACATGTTAGATAGTTTGACTACTCTAGTTTAGAGCTGAGGTTGCTGAATGGCAAAGTTAGGGGAGATGAACCTCACCCCTACTGAAGATTTCTAAAGACTCCTAGTGCAGCCAAATTCATATGGTTCTCAGTGAGGGAAAAAACAATTCTCTATAAAATCACTTCTGCACTCTAGTAGATACACATACATGCACACTCGTTATATGTCAAACCTCCTTCCAATTCCTCTAACTATATCATTTTCTCTGTGTTGCCAGTTAGAGCTAATCTATTTTTCATGACACTCTGTAAAATAAATATGTAAATATTTTAACCAGAAGGAAGGGAAGAAGCAACCTTTAAACTTTTCAGGAAACTGTAACTACTTGATTACAGCCCTTGACATTCTTTAGAAATTGGTGCTCTATGATATTCATCCTTAAATGTGCCGTTATCTCTTTCTTTAATATTCATTATATCTGTCTCATCTCTATTCTGCACACATCACGCATTTTAATGACAGCATACCAAAAACATCTGTAGTAGCCTCCCTTTCTGCTCTCCCCCTTAGCCTTTAGTGACCCCATTTCTGCTGCTGAGAAAACTAATTTACTTGTATAGCAGSTACTGAACCAACTGGAGTTCATGGCTCAGACTTTTAACATAACCAWGGTTTATCCTCATATTTGTGGCTGTGATCCCAAGCAAAGGCTTCACAAATATCTGGTTCATTTCTGCAAGGCAGACAGTTGAAAATRGAAACCATTAGTACTGGGTAAAGATAAACCATTCACACTCATGATACAGAGCCCCTTGAATCTCAGCTCTTTGCCTAAAACCCCTGACCACTGACCTGACCTTCCTTCCTAGAGTATTGATTCCAGCTGGATAACACAGAAAGCCTTAATGACGATTTTTAGCAATTTTAGATTTCCAGATTTATTTCAATTATTGAACGCCTCTTAAAGGATCATACTTCCTTTGCCCTATGAATTGCAATAAATCACATCCACCAAACAGAACAGGAAGTAGGTCTTTTGGTTTCTCCTTGATTACTTGTTTTGCATTAAATCTCTTGAGACCCACTGAACATTTCATGATGCATACAAACAGAGGATACACAAAAGAGAAGAGGGGTAAATTGAAGATGCCAAGGTTTTCATAGTCAAGGAATAAATAGGTCATAAAAGAAAGAATATAAATGCATAAAAAGACTAAGGTAGCCCTTATAAGTAATCTTTTCTTCCCTCATCACATATACAGAGGGTGACGTTGTGCCTTTTTGGCTTGTCAAGCCCACCTTAGCGGCAGGCTCTGCACAGTACTCTAACCTAGGTCCCCTTCTTCAGTGATCGTTTATACTGACTCTCAGGCAATATTTCAGATTCATGAATTAATCCGCTCCCCAAGCTATAAATGTGCTAGTGGTCAACTGGGTATGATGGCTCCTAGCTGAAAACACAAAGTCAAAACAGCAAAAAGAGGAGGAAATGAACAAAATAGGTGGATTGAAGAATAAAATAATTTCAAACTTTTACCAGGAGTAAGGGAATCTATAATTTCTTGGGTTCATAAAATTAAAATGAAATACTAGTTTAATCTACTTTACAGTGATAGCACAAAAATTTGATCAGAATTACTGCTCTCTAATTGTTCCCATTTYCCCTTTTTCTGTTGAGATTACACTATATTGATATTTTCCTCTTAAAGCAGGCTGTCAACCAAAATTAAAAATGGCCATTAAGTACTACAATTCACGTTATGTTCTTTATAAGAATCTGTGGGAATATCTCTTTTGAATTTGATGCATACACAAGTCTGAAAAACTRTATGTGTKTGCATGCATGCATGTGTGAATGCGCATGAATATACACATTTAGACCCACATACCTTAGTATATAGGTACATAAATTATATGTCTGCTATGTTTTTCTTCAGATTACACAGAAGATTCACAAAGCAAACTTGATTCCTCCAAAAGGTCTTGAATGGCTTCATGTCTTTACCATTTAATTTGCATTACTTTTACTACTGGTAGAGAAAAACTTCTTACTTTAGCTGAAATATCTGAGATCTGAGGCCCAGATCTGAGGAAGGAGTAGTTTTGAAAAGAAGTCTTCTCCTCTCCAGCAACTATTCCCCCAAGACTATTACTGTACACCCTGTACCATGGTTACTTCTTTGAGATAACAGTTTCCAMCTAATCTGTCAGAACTGGACAAGGGACATTATAAAGTGGGGAACCATAAAGCTGCTGTATAAGAAGGGGAACAGCATAACATCCTAACTGCTTAGATGTCAAGAAACATGAACATGCTGAGAACTATACTGCAGTGTACGGGAATATGATTTTAACAAATTTTCTCCTTTTTTCTCCCCTTCTTCCCCAGGGACTATGAGACTGCTTGCTCTGTTAGGATGCTCATTTCTTCTCTGCCCCTCAAAGCAAAATTCTGCAAGCCAGACAGAGCATTTGAACAAATTATCACCTCCCCTGTAAAGACGAAGAGCTCTGCTGAAAAGAGCACAGCTGGCTGGCACACCATCTCTGGCTCACTGTCTCTGAGTTGAGACTTGTTTTTTTTCACCCTATCCCCCATGGTGCCTCTTTCTCCCCGTTCTAATATGGGCTGGCCCAGGCATAAATGTCAATGAGCTACTAGAGGAGGCTTTCCTTATATAAGGCAGTAGATCTCATGCACTAGGAGTATTGATATTCAACATCTGCCATCTGGCAATTCAGCCACAGACACGTCAAAACACCTAAATCAAAATCTTTGCAGTGATATGACTTAAAATGTTGATTCCGAACTTGAAAGTCTCAAGGCCAAAGCTCATTCCTCTTAAATTCAGTGCCAAGGATCCTATTGATTTCAATGGATTAGTTTCCATCCTTCAGACTAGAAATGTATGACTTTAATGACAAGCAGAAATATAGAGTAGGATAGAAACTGAAAGGGGAAAGGTCAAATATTTCAGTCATTCAGTAATATGGGTTGGATCCATCTTAGCTGTTTGAATGTTAAAGAAATATCTCTTATTTCTTAAAGTGCAAACACTCTTAAGGTGAATTGCTAGTGCTAGGGTTTCTGTAGTTGTTATTTCTTTTGAATATAACAAGCTTTCTTCCCATTTTGTCTTTTCTCTTTAATAGAGAAATTGATTACAATATTGGATTTGGAAGGTACAGTKTTCTGGTGGTGTTCCTATATCTTGTTTAGACTGCTGAATTTTAAATAGGGAGCACCATGGAAGAGAAAATAGGGTCAAATGATACATTTTGACATCATCCAAAAATTGTGTGTTTAAATACATATATATATATATATGAATTTTCCACTGAGTTAAACAAGACTGYTTGCTTCAGCAAATTCCTGTGAGGAAAGTTCTGCAGAATCAGATTCTCAGACTGAACTCTGAGATAAGTATTTCTCTCCATCATACTTGTCTATAAAGTAYACTTTTTGAAAAATACTTTTTGAACATTATTATGTAAATAATAATTCACCATAGAAATTAACCAAACTGCTGTTAAAGAACCTACTTCTTATTCAATAGGTATGTGACATTTAGTAATGAAGAACTTAATGTCCTCAAAATAAGATCAATTTGATACTAGTAAAATTTTAACTTAGAAAGGTCCACTAAATTCTTCAATKGTGGCTACCTATGAGGATGAAGTTTTGGGTGCTTAGAGTTATCACAGTGGCTATTTCCATAAAGTGTTTTTCAGTATGTAATGGAACCCACAAATAACCTGTACTTCCAGTAATTTTTTTTCTTCTATATGCATTAGACATATATGCATTGGTAACAATGCTAAGGTGCAGAAGGATGAAAATATTTAAGAAGCTGGAAGATAARTGAAAGAAGATGGAACAAGTGAAACAACTCTCATGTTGAAGATTAAGAATATAGGAAGACAAGTTTCTTAATGCATTAAAGAACTTTTTTCTCTATTATACTTGCAAATTATGGTGTAAAATTAAAGATGTGAGTAGATAATCAGTCCGAGGGCAAAAGCAGTCAAGAGGATTTTCCTCTCTTTTTATGTTAATTAKCAAGTTGCACACAAATTTAGAGATAATACTAAAATGATATGTGGAAGTACATACACAAGAAAGAAACATGGTGGTATTAATTCCCTCTCTGAGCACCAGTTCATGTCTTTAGATCAGAGAGATTATTGTCATYCTCCAATCGGGCAATGACAGTCACAGTCTGTCCAGGTAAGTTCTTTCTTTTAAAGAGTTTCTCAAAAAATCATTCCCAACATTAAATGTTGTTGAAGTAGAGAAAAATATATTGCAAATTGTGTTGTTATAGAAAATAATGCTCAGACTTTTAGGATTTTCACATTAAGGAGTACAATGCTACAATCCCAAACCACAGGGCAATTTGACAGAGAAGTTTGCCTTCTTCACTCACAAAGAGCTACCCAAAGCCACCTGGAGTGCGCTACTGCCAGAGAAGACATCCAAAGATATCCTCAAAAGCTGAGAAAATAAATTCAGTGTATAAGGGTCTCCTGGYCACCTGAAGGGATTTCTTGTTGAAAGTAGGCTGAAGGATTTGATTTTCATTTATGTTAGTCCTGGAATTTAGAAACATATGGCATTGTACTTTTTCTTTTTTTCTACCTTTGCATTTTTTTAATGTTATTACACCTGTATTTTTTAAAAAAGTTATTCCATGAATTCCATTAATTTTTTTCTGTTGACTGTATATGGAGTTGAAAATCTAAACTTTGGTACCTAAGTTAGGCACATTAAATAAACAATAAAATTTGCTGTGGAATATCTACACCATAACGTAAGAGCTGTGTGTACATTTGTATAGGAGATACACTTACAATCTCCCTTTATTTTTTATTTTTCTGTCTTGGCCTTTGACAAAATGTATGGTTTTGGTCAAAATTTATTGTAAGAAATTATCTTATTTAAAATAATTATTATTTAATAGTAATGCTTAGTTTTATATGCATTACATCATTTGAGCATGTCTTTCAATTGCTGACGAGCATTTTGATAACTTAGGTGATAAAATATGTTTTATAAATGCAACATTTATGAACACTCACCACCGCATATTTCTTAACTGTCTAAATTAATAGTGCTGTTTGGTGTCTAAATTGCTTTCTTTTTTTTACATTTTTGCCTCAGATGCTTTTTTTTTTTTCCCTGTGAATAATTTCCTAGGATATAGACTCAGGAGCGAGCTGCATGTCTTGTGGATCATTCATCAGTAAAATTGTCAGTGGAACTCTAATTTCATATTCTCTATTACTAGAGATGATACAAAATGCTGAACAAAACAGCTTGATTTTCTCATTGTAGAGCAAGTTTGGAGCAGTTAGAGCAAGTTGACTGAATTTGAAACAGTCATATCTGGGAGAGAATAATTGTAGGACACAATGTGTCATTCTTACACATTCTATTCTTGCTTTTTGAATTGCAAAAACATTTTGAATTAAAAGAAGGGAGGATTACCATTTAATTCCTTTTCTCTTTTTTTTTTTCCTAAGGTACAAAAGGAGGAACACTTTTGCTTATTGCATAACATAGTGCAGATTTCAGGAGCAGGTTATATGAAGTAAGATTTTCTATGAATATCGGTATTATTAGACCTGGTAATGTTCGATGCATAATCACAAACATTCTGGAAGTGTTCTGATTATCAGCCTTCTGGAACGAAGGAAGATTATTTCTATATTACTTTCCAGCACTATTCCTAGAGTAATAAATTCATCCAGAGTTCTGCCTTAAAAGCTCTGTTTCTTCCCAGAGCAGGCTTTTTCACTACAGATTTGCTTGAAAATCGGATCTTTCAAATGCGATCTGGAAGTTTTTGCTAAAAGCTATCAATTTGTGAAGTGATATAGTTCACAGACTAGTCTTGACTTTTAACAAAGGCCTAATGAAAAAGTTTTGCAGGTGTGGAGTTAAATTTCCGTCCGCATTGTTAGGGTTGCGCTCCCCCGCTCAACCCAGGGCATTCAGCTGAGATCAGCAGCAGGTAGGACTTTCACTAAACCTTATCGGCGATGCTAAGTATCTTAGCCACCAAACTACAGAACATTTCTTTTCCTTGCAAAAATTGTCTATGGCTTTGAACCTACCATGAATGCAGGTCAGAAAATTATCTTTTGTAATCTTTTTTTTTTTCCTTTGAAGGATAAAATCAATTTTATAATTACTAAGATTATACCCATTGGCTTACTTTCCCCACTCACACTCACACACACGCACACAGTAAGAAGTGGTGTAATGTTCTTTAAATGCTAGCTTATTTTAAAACAATTTGTTTAATGGAATTACTCTTCCTTTTATCATTCAAATTATTTCTTCTTACCCAAATACTTCTATCTTCTTGTAAACATTTGCTGTCTGCTTAGCTTGACTGAATGTAGAGGGTCGTTCATTTTTTCTACTGATTCTTTAAAGTCCAATATTCACTGTTGCAGATATCTGAWCCATAAAACATCCTGTGTCAAAATCATTCATAATACAATATCTGTGCTATGCCAAGACCTAAAGATAGACCCAAATTGATCATGTATGATTACAGGCAATGTTCTGACACAAACCTTTCAAATGCCATACCAAGAAGGACAAGCTGGAATTAGGAGGATAATTAGGCTCTTTCTTTAGCAAGAGAACATTTCTGCAGTGATGGAGTAATTGCAGCCCTACTGTGCTATGTAGGAACTTTCACAGCAGCCAGAAAAAGACCCTGGAAATTGCACCATTCAAGAAATCACTGGGTCTCCTTTTTTTGAATATTTAAGAATACAACCAAATACAAGCTTTAGGTTATATAAGCACACAGAAATTAGTATCATCTCAAATATCTGCAGATTTTACTTAGGCTGAAGTGTTCTTTGCCCATTAAGGATTTTTTTGTTTAAAGTTGTTCAATATTAAGGCTCAAGGTTTGGGCACTGAGAAAGCTTTGTGGTTTCTTCTCTGTTGCTGAGTTCTTTCATTTTTGCCCTATGATTCTTGCAAGCTGGAATCACTGGGAGGTTTTTCACCAAAAGTTACATGGAGATAGAATCAAATCTAAAGTATCTGAAATTTAGGTGCATAAATCCTTCCAATTCTATTGGAGCAAATTGGCACTGCTTATCCCTCTCCACTTATTACTGAGAGAACCCAGATGGTTAAATTTCTATTTTTCAGACTACAGTTACAATTGAGATGTAAGTAAAAAAAACAAAAAGCAAATTAAAACCACAAAGGGGTTTTCCTGGAATTTCAATGTTTAAGTTTTAACAGAGTTTCAGTCTCAGAACTGAAAGAAAAGTCATCCACAAAGGGAAGTATTCAACACATTTAAAATCTGACACCTACAGATGACACAGCTAAAATTGAGAAATCCAGCTGTGATTTGAAATTGCATCCCTAGATTTAATAATCTGGGGCTGATTCTGAAGTCATTTGCTTTGATGTAAGTAGTAGAGTTGAACTGAATTGAATTCTGTTAGATCATAATTAGACTCCAGATCTTTACTGACTGACTCTAAAAGATTCATGATGAAAACAACCTGGTAGCTAAAATAACAGTCTAGAAACAAGGCCCTGAAAATAAGCAAATGTGGCCTTTGTGTACATATTAGTATAATTTTATGCTCCACTTCCAACATGGATATTACAATATTTCACACAAATTATAGGTCAATTTTCACATAGATGCTGCCCTAAAGGTGCATGAAATTACATTAGCAAGGGAAATTCACATTATGTTTGGCAATGACAAGTGAACAGGAAGCTAATGTTTTGGTAACCTAATGCCTTTGAATGCAATGGTGGGTTTCATAATGCAAAAAGCATGAGACATCARGAATGCACTAGCTGTAAGTAAAATAGTTCACTTTGTTCTTAACTCTGTGAAATCTTCTATGAGTGTTAATACACACACCTGCCTTACCAGGTCTTATTTGGTTCCAATACAATTAAAAAAAAAAAAAAATCAAATCAAATCAAATCTTCCATGATACTCTACAGAACCTTGCAGCTCTCTCATCAGTGTGAAAATGTGAAGATGACAGTTCACTTTCTTTCTAGAGATTTGACTGTGTAGACCCATCAAAAAGAAAATTAAGAAATCCAAGTCAAGCCTGATTCAAGGATTCCTGGCCCAAGGAGAGTAATCATTCCTTCTGATGCTTGTATTTATCCAGCCTAAATCCCTGTGCTTGGTGTTTCTTATCAGTTGTCTCCAGGAGTCCAGATGGACTTAACTAGCAAAGAACWCAAGTCTCAAAACTCATCGACTGGATGATATTTGGCTCCGTTCCTTCCAGTTTTTGACCCAGAGTCCACATGTTAAGGCAGCTTAACTATACTTACAGTCTTTATATTACCTTTATGTAGAAAATTTCCTTCAAGCTCATTAATGCTGCCTAAGTGCCATRAAGGGTAGCTAGAATTAGATTCTTTCTATGTGATAGATTTAGCCATATATTTGTGCACTCTGTTCCGTGTTGTCTCCAGAGGGCTGCATAATTCAAAAGACAGAACAGAGACCAGAGAATGAAGCAGGTCCAATTCCCGTCTTTGCAACTGAACTATTGTTTGATTTTTTTTTCTATTCACCTACTTTCCCTGTGACTCAGTTTATCTAGCTAATAAAAACCTAAGTTTTGAGGAGACATAATTCCTTGCATTCTCAGGAGGGCAATTTGAACACAATTCAGCTGTGACAATAGAAGAAGAGCAATTATGTTCACCTACATGCTCCCAATGAAATGAGAGACATGCAATTTTGTTTAAAAAGGTAATTGTCTGATCTAAACAGACTTCCTAGAGAATTCATCATGTCCAYACCATCCCACAGCCCTAATTTTGAGTTCCAGAACACAATTGGTATGCAAACCATAAGCAAGTCTAGGCTAACAGATTTAACGTCCCTAGATAACATTTGCATGAACATAGTATATCATTATTTAAATACTGTCAGCCAGAATGTGGATTTTCAGATGGCACTAGCCTGTATTTCCATCCTACTGTTGCTAGCATTACAAATTTAGAAAACGAATAACTAATGAAATGTTTTCATCAATTTGAAGAATATGAAAGACATGATTTATATGCACCTTTGCAGTCTTAGCTGGACTGAAATCAATTTTTAATAAGCTGTGTAGATCAGCTCTGAATTGCGACTACATGACTCCCCATTGTGAGATGTGTTATAGATGGAAACGGCTCTCCTTAGAAAACTGACAGTCTTTTCATTGGCATTTCATTGCTGTTGTTTCCTACAAAGAAATTGCACGTCAACATTTCCTTCAGGTCTCTTTAAGAAGCAATTGCTCTTTACTTTTATTCCTTGAGATGTGGAAARCAATAGTTTCCTACTGAATGCTGAGCAGGTGACTGGCAAAAGAACAGAAATGAAAAAATTAATGCATCCGTATTTGAAACCTTGTTAACACTGTTCCTTCCCCAAAGAACAGATGTACCTGTTCAGAACAAACTGCACAGCAGTCAGAYGCATCACAATTAAAAATGTTACCTGTGTTTTCTGCTGCCGTCTTTGGAGAAATCCTTGGGTAAAGGAAATAAATGTGTTTTCCATGAATACCGTGAAAAGAGTCTCAGTACGCTTCCAAATTAGCTTTATGATCGGTGTTTTCCAGAACAAAGCATAGTTTCCTTGTAATAGAAAAAAAGAGAAGTTCTCTCTCTTTTTTTTTTTTTTTTTCCTAATCAAAAACATTCCCTGAAGACTGGGAAAATCTGTTCATATAAGAGAGAATATCTATACTCATAATAAACAGAAGTGTAAAACAAACTCTCCGTTACATACCCAGAACATAGTTCATTCTCCCTCTGCATTACAGGATAATAAAAGGCAGCTTGACAGGTCACCTACTCTTTCATGTGCACCACAGCAAGATCACCTTTACCTGTTCTTCGACAGATGTTCTGTTTGCCACAGGTCCACTGGTGGCTTAGTGGTGGATCCCATAGACTGGAAGCCTCTATCAGACCTGTTGCTTTTTACTTAGAGAAGAGAAAGAGGAGCCTCCAGGCAATATTGCTGTACTGATGGCTGAATATTCCTGCAGCACAGACCTGGGACATCCTGTCATGTTTGGACAGGTTAGCAGCACTTTTTGCAAATGCACATTTTCTTTCAGAGYAGCACCAGGTTTTGCTTCACAGTAAGCCATGAAACTAGGAATTTGGATCCCATGACTGCCAAGATTGAGCTGTTCATCTTCTCCTGAGGGATAAATAAGAGCATTCTTCACTTCTGACTTGTACCACATTTATTGCAAGTGAAGCCTGTTACTCGTTCTCTCTGATCACAGTTGCTTGATCAATAATGCATTCCCCTCCTCTTTGCAGTATTTTTTTTTTTTTTTAGTATATAGGTAATAGAAGATTTTCATGAGTATCTCTCAATCTTCTCTTCTCAGACTGATCGGTTGCAGGGTTTTTGATTGTACTGATGTGTATTCTAACATTAATGTTGATGTTTTGGGACATTAGTAAAAAGACATTGACAGAGATGTTCAAGGAAACATACAGCATGTCTGGGCTAAGAATCATACGCTTAAATTATGGAAAATCAAAGGATGCACTGAGTAAATTGGAGAAAAAATGAATTTGAAATGTAGGCTTAGCAACTAGCATGACACAAACTTATTGATTTTTCCTTTCTATTTAATAGTTTCTAAGTTTAGTAGATGTGTGAGTCTAAGCTTGTAATTGCTTTGCTAAAATGAAGTCCTAGTCTCAATTTAGTTGCTCTATTTAAGATACCTGGGGAATTTTGGACAATGTTCAACCACATACAGTTTTAATGTAACAGAAGATAAGGAAATGGTTTTCTCTGCCTTGTTCACCTGCTTGGTATTTTCTGGTCTGCACCAAATTTCTAGCTCATGTTGGTACTAGTGATTTTATAATCTGAATCATATCACATATCACAGTAGAAATACCATGTTTGACAGATGATCAATTTGGACTTCCTGATGATGCTATTCTGAGCTCGATCAAAGCAATACCCATTGCTCTGGGTATTGGAAATCTGTCAGCTGTGATTTGTTTTATATTTCCTGACCAGAATTCCAAAATCTACATTTTGATTTTAAGTGTAGAATTYCTCCAGAGATTTAGATATCCCCAGATAGGCAACTTGCTCCTCCAAGGAAACAAACCACTTGAGTGCTTCAGCCTGCATTCCCGATGGCTATCAATAACACCAGGAAGTCTGGATCTTACTTCTTCTTCAGAATGGATGAAACTAGACATGCTAATTCACTGTCAGAGCTGGGATATGAACAAGGTACCTCACAGGACAAGAACGTAATTAGTGCAGTTGAGCCATAACTGTATTCTTGCTGGCTGTAGCAAATGACCCTTTGCAGATCAGAATAGAGAAAGAATTGTAATAAACACTCAGCTTCCAGTTCTGCATGCCCAGATTGAGCTTCCACTSATTGCTCCCTTCCAGGATCTTCTGGACTAACATGCAAAGCAAACATTCACTGAYGGTTTTTCTTTAATTGCGATTTTCCCTCTGCATCATTAACATCAACACAAGCTTCTGTAGAGTTAGATGCCAATAAGACAGAACCAGGCAATTGCTTTGTCATCAGATTATGAAGCAGAATTCAGTTTTCATGCTGATCTGGAAGAAAATTCCAACTAGCACTTGACTATTTGCTCTTTAGTTGTGTATTCAGAGGGTAAACACATTCATGCAGACACCAACTTTCTTTCAAATATTTGTACAGCATCTAGCACCATGGTCTTGGCCTATAAAAGTCACTGCAAAGCAAATGTTTTATAAAAATGCTAAAATTCTTGCCTTTGCCAAAAGAGAAAGAATTAGTGAAATAGATTTAGTCCATTCATTTTTTTCTTTTCTTTTCTTTACTGACAGACCAGCCAGCATGTTGCACAGACAAGAAATATCTATTTAAGTAATTTATATTTTTTTCAAAGAACTATATATTGAAACTTATACAAAAACACATAAGAAGTTCCTAAAATCTCAGTAGACAAAGTTGGAAAAGATGCACAAAGTGAATTGATATTTTTAAGCTTTTCTGATATAATTATTTTTAGATGGGCTCTTCTTTATTAWGATCAATAAAAATGCTAGCTAAAAGAAAATGAAGTAGCGGAATCCATAGGGGAGTTGTAGAGAGAAGGCAGGTAGGAGAGGGCAATTTAAAATTTACCTCAAAAATGCATGTTTTCAAAAGGCCATGATTACCTTACTTCAGCACTATTTTTCTTATATTGTTTATTTTCAAGCTCAGTAAAAATATTCTGCCAGCTCCTTGAGAAATCAGATGGACTTCACCTATTGGTGAGACTTTTTAGCAAATTTTATTTAGTTTTATTATATCAAAACCATAAAAGAAGATATAAACATTTTCTAACGCTGCTGCTGGAGGTAAYTTCACTGGGACTTGTGAATCTTAACCATACCAGGGACAAAGAAARAGATACTCTGTGACATTTCTCATATTCTTGTAATTAGAGAAAAAATAGCTATCCAATGAAGCAATTTGTTGTTGTTGTTGATTACATCTATGCTAATTAACAAAAAGGGAACAGGAGCCTAGAAGATTCCTAGCTTCACGGCAATGCAGCATTGACTGGTGTACATCTGTTTTTCTTAGTAATCTCTAAAGTGATTTGTTTGGGAGATAGCTAGTTGGAGAGGTACAAAACAGGAGCAGAGAATAAACAAACAGCTAAATAGTTTGCAAAATCAGAGATCCATTTATGAGCTCACTTCTAGGATCTCTTTTATTTACTGTTATATCCATTAATAAACATTAGCTGATTTGAAAACTATTTCTTTTTCCCATTGCACTTGTTTGCTTGGATGCATACATATAGCCATTTGTATATATTTGTTTGTTTTCTTGTTTCAACTGTTTTCTGGATCAGACCTTACAGATCTTGTTTGCTTCTTACAAACCACAAAGACAGAAAAAATAATTTCATAGAGACGCATGTTCTGCTTGCATGTAGGCTCAAACATGGCAAATCACTACCTCAGGGAAACTGCATCAATCTAACCTATTCAAGACTATATGAAAAAGGCATCCCAACGCATATTGAAATTTGCAGCTTTAGTATTTGCTTTTTAAAGCTACTGAAGTCTCAAAAATGCTTAAAGCCAATACAATTGTATTTCCTCTGTCCATGTCTGAAATACAGATCAGGAATCGTACTTAAATGGACAGGTTACACTAATTATGGTGGTAATTACTGCTATAGCCAGAGGTAACTCTATTGCTTATGCACGAGAAAGGGGCCATTGCTTTTTCATCGTCTACCATTCACCTACGTTATCCAAGTCAAACTGTCTCTGGCCAAGCTGCACCGAGGGGTCTGAWCAGAGCATCCTGCTCCTCGTTTTGACCCAGCCTTCCTTCCGAGCTCAGCTGCTCTGCACAGGCTCTCGGACTCCCGAGTGGTGAGAGACTCAGATTTAGATTTTCCATTAACAAACAAACTGGGTGGACGAGCCCTTTAGGCACAAAAAGCCTAAAGCGACTGTACTTCCAGAAGATGGTATTGCGAGGCCTGTAGTTCCCCGTGACTTACRCTATTAAAATTTTTCCCCCTCTCTTTTTATTTTGATGCTTAATGCAGGTAAAACCTTTTCCTAATAGTCTTCATCAAATGCCAAACTCATTCCATTTTCTATTTCTATTTGGTGAATACACATATATACGTGTGTGTGTGTGTGTGTGTGTGTGTGTATTTACATATTTGTAAAATTGAATTTTGGTTATCTCTTCTCCCTCCACCCTTCCTGCTCCTCTTTTTCCCTCTCTACATACATATTTATTGCATTAACTTTATCAGAAAACCTTGAATTTTAGTGTGTCACTAAAGTAAAAAATCTATTTCACCAGTAGTGAAATGCAGCAATGCTTCTGAAGGCTTTTTTTTTTCTTTTTTTTTTTTTTCTTTTTCCTATTAAGAACAGACATTTCCCCAGTAAATGCTTCCTTTGGGACCTTCCCAAGCATAGGTGTTTCCTGAGGACTGCTTTTCAGCTGCTGAGCTCACCTGGCCTGCACTGGTGTTGACATTTACTGGAGCATTTTATAGCTTCAATAGGGAGGGATTTGTATTTGTCTGTTTAAAAAGATATTATTCAGTGGATTTATTTCTGTGAAATGTCTTGATACTTTGAGCCCTAGTTGATTTTGTTACCATACTCCTTCCTTCCACCTTGAAGGAAATATATGTTAAAGATAAATTAATATCTGATTTCCTAGTATGCAATTCAGCATTGATCTACGCTTTAACTTTTACACACAGAAAATGGAAGACATGCCCAAGAGACAGATATCCCAGCACATTAGTGGACATGCACGAAGCTCTCCTAGTTTTACCTACTCAGGATCTAGATCTAAAAGTGTGATCTTTCGASGTTTCTTTGGTCTTAATCCACTGATGTTTGATAACTCTGAGAAGATACTGGCTATGATGAATTGGAAATATATTGTCTTGAGTATATAAAAAATGTTTCTGGAAAACAAAAAAGTTGAATTGAATAAAAGTTGAACACAATTAATTCCTAAAGAAGAATCAGAAAACATGACGGTATGTTACAAAGCCTAAGAAGAGTATCCTCTAAGAGATCACAACAGGGAGATCCTTACTGAGTTTAAAAAAAA
>NW_028186546.1:3804811-3824354 GCF_003343005.1 Rhea americana
CTAGATGATCTCCAGAGGTCCCTTCCAACCTTACTGATTCTATAATTCTACCATAATATAAAATGAACTTTGAGTTTTTCAGGCTTCTCCTCCTACCTTCTTCAGAACTTCACATCTTGCTGGCTTGCTATGTTTCTGTTCTTTGGGAAGAATTTTTGGTTGCTCTTTTGGTGATTTTTGCCTTACACATGGTTTTACATTACTCCTGCTGAGACTTCATTCTGTTTTTTCTTTCCTCCCTTTTTCCTAGTCTCGTAAAAGGACCAGTCTGTATTTCTTTCTTCATAAACATTTCTTAGGGGAAAATATCCTACTACATACCAGTTTTGTTCAAACAGTGGCTGTAGAAGGCTGCCTTCATAACTTTATCATTACTTTGATGCAGACTATTAACTTCTGTACAATTTTGATTTGGGCTTTCTGTGTCATCCCTACCCTAGTACATGCAAAAAAAAAGATGTGTTTAATCCTGCATTCTATTTCTTCCCCTTTCCTGGATTCAAAACAAAGACTTTTCCATTTTAATCTGCCTCAGTGTATTTCAYATCATATTTGCTTGTGCTCAGGCCAGAATTTCATCTAAAGAATTTCATCATACTCTTTTATATGCCAGTGGAGATACACCAACACGGAGCATTGGAAAAATAGGTCCATCTTTATGTTAGATGAAAGAGGTTATATCATGCTGTCACTTCAGGTCAGCTTGAGTTCATGCCTTTACCCAAACTCCCTGGTCATCTGCACTACCCACACAGTGGCTCAGTCTTCAGTCCTTATTTGCAAAGAGCTGAGCAGTTCTGCAGGCAGAGAAACTCAGGTGCTCAAGGGCATTGTGCAAYTCAAGCTATGCCGCTGCATCCCATATAGGTATGGTATGGAATTCTCATGTTTAAGAAACCATYGTACAGAATTGTAGCTCGTGGAAAATAAGGGGAAAATTTAAATATTTTCAAAAATGCAACAAAAATCTTTTCAAACCATCAACATATTGGATTTCGAAAATATCTGTATTCTTTTTCTCCATTATTCTGCTGTGTCAGTTTATATCCCTTTTTCCTCCTTCATTTTCTTCTCCCTTTTTTTTTTTTCCATTGAGAAACAGGAATAAAAAAAAAACTTTCTGATTCATAAAAAGAGGAAAATACAAAAATATATTTTTAAAAGGCTGATGCAAACATATTGTGAAAAGATATTTTCACTCACTTTAATAGAATATTGTTGAGGGAATTTTCAGTTGATCAAATATATAATATGAATATATGTAACAGAAAATAATCATATGAAAATTGTGGTTTCTGGCTAAACAGAAACTTGCTCCTTAATGTCGGGATTTTAAGAATTCACACTCTTAAAGATGTTTCCATTTCAGTGAATGACAATTTTTCAGAAAATACTGTTTTGTGTAAATTTTTTTCAAACTTTAATGCTCATAATCTATCAAGGGGAAAGCTAGAATTGAAATCCATGCTTGTCCTTTTGACAAAGGACGAGGGGGASCACCTATTTCCTTTTCAACAGCACAGAAACTTTTGGAAATGATTAGACTCTGAAGTTGAGRGGAAGTTGTACTCCCACTGACTACAGATTCTTACATTTCTTCTTACACTCTATTTTCTGTTTGTGGTTTACACAGAACTGTTAGTTTGTTGATCTTCTGTGCGTACATGTGTCTCTGCCTTGGTGTTCCTAAGAACTTTCAATTTTTCATAGGAATTAAATTATATTTGTAAACTTTTTACATTTGTCTAGTTTGGTTCCCCCAACTCTCTGCAGACTCCAGTTTCCCCACCACAAACACACAGTAATTGCATTATATTGATGCTATTTTCTGATTTTTCAACTCCAATTCTCTGCTGCCGTATTTAAAAATACCAATTTGTTTCTTAACATCTACTTTGTATATAGAATARGACTGTACTGCAAGCTGAGCTGCCAAAAGTGATTTTTCCTGTTTTAGAAATGTTTACTGTTTTAATTGCTTTATTTCCTTACTGTAGATATTATTTTAATTATTTTTTAGTGTCTGCAATCTCCCTATTTGCCAGATCCCTTCTGTCTGTTAAATTCTTTCCATTTTTAAAATTGAATCATGAATAGTATYCCTGCTGGATCAGGATGGCTTTGCTTGTAATTGTCATTTTCAGTGTATCTGGGCTGACCCAGAGTATGGCTGACAGTGACACTGCTCTGAATTCAAAATTAAATGGGGATGACAACTCCAGCTGGACAGAGAGTTTGCTTGAGAATATATATTTAAAATAACTAGTGCTAAATCATGAAGAATGAGAAAGAAAAATAGAAAGCCTTATAAGAGGAGAGGGCTACTGTAACAGTGAATCAAGCAAAAAGAAATGTGGTGATATAGAAATAGAGCAAAATAAGTGATAACAGCAATGCTGTTACTAATACTATAAATTATTAWTCATAAGAACTAATAATGCAGGATGGTAACATTAAATACCATGTACAGACAGAAACATTGCCCAAAATAAATTCTAGTCTGGGGTTTCTGGTTAGATGTAGCTAAAATTAAATAATACAGCACATAGAACAAGTTGTGAAAAAMGGCCTATGAAGATGCAAAAATCTCAGGGAAGAGTACTTTATAGCAGATCCGACCCAGAAGACATGGGCCATCTATAAAGAAACTGGAAAGCACCTGACAGCAAGACAAGAGCCAAGAACACCGGGAACAGGTACTCCAGGCTGAGGGAGCAGAGGGCTGGAGAGGAAGACCACAGACAAACATCCTGCTGCGGGGCCCATATCTGCCCGTGTTAAATATGGTGGGAAGGACAATTTTGTCATCTCCCTCCAAGTGTAAGAGAGAGTATTTGAGAGGACAAATACCCCTTGATTGAGTTATGCCAATATATCTGAAGGCTAAAGATGTGTTTTGCTGGGTTCCTGGAGTCTACCTTCCCTGAGAGGAAAAGTCTTTCCTTGGAGTGGAGGAAGGAAGACACGTAAGAAGCAGCAAAGCTATCACACTACAAAGAAGAGGCTATTGATTGGGCAACACAGCTCCAAAAAAGGGATCACTGGGCTCCTTCATACCTTTATACTGGCTGAAGAACATACCAGACCTTGCTGTCATGGATGCTTATGAGAAAAACATACTACCGTGGTAAAAGGACCATGTGGACAAGAGGAGGAAAAACTGTGGCACTACTGTCACATAACATGGAGATCACATTGTACTGAGCATCAGCAACAAGCAAGGGGGCTACTGGCTCTTTGACCCTTTTTTCTCCCACATCAACTGATCTCAAGTTGTTATATCAATGTCTACTTCAGACCAAAAGCTTTCCTTCCAGAGAGAAAGACAGAAATCTAACTCAAATAATAAAAAAATAAAAAAAAATAAAAAAGAAGAAGAAGAAGAAGAGGAAGAAGAAGAAGAAGAAGAAGAAGAAGAAGAAGAAAATTCAGGTTTTGTGCAGGTTACAGCAGTGCAGGTAGTCACAAGAAACTGCTCAAATGCAGACATCATGATCTCAGCTGGGACTTAACTAACTTCTCTTCAGTTCCTTCTCCTTTCAGTTTCCTCTAATCTACAGCTACCATGCACCTTTTTTTGGAAAAAAAACAGATGTTGATTCCCTCTGAAAGTGAGGTTATCTTTATCCAAGAGTGTCTGTACGGATTTAGAAAACTTCTCACTCATGAAGTCCCACCCAGAAAAAAAACAAAAAAAGAAATATGATTCTCAAAGCAAACYACTAGAAATGGTAGCATTTAAAATAAAGCAAGGCATATTTCTGTTGTCATATTGGAAATTTCAATGGAAATCCCTGTAACAAAAAYGTATGTAACACCAAATCTTAGAAATGGCAACAGCTTTCAATAATGGATAAATTTATTACYGACCTATTCTTAAAAGATAATGTTATTCTTTCAAATATTGAACAATTGAAACAGATAATTTTCTAATAAAAGTAGAAAAAAAATGTATGTCAGTAGCATTATGGAAGACATTTTTAGGTTGGTTCTTTAGCCAAAATTTAATTTTTTCTCTGTGCATTGTTTGAAAAACAAAATATTCTTTATTAGAGYGATTTATATAGGTATCAATGTATGCACACATCACAGGTTATTCATTATTGAAACTAAACTAACTCAGGAAGCTGTAGGAGTCCGAACAGAATGATAATATTTGCAATAATATTTTCACATGGTTGTGAATAGAATTTGATYCTATTCTTACTGCAAAGAATTGCTGCAAAAGCTACAGAGAAATAAGCTGAACTAAAGACCTGCTAAAGCAACTAGTTTTAGGGGCAAGGAGGAGAGAGGTTTAATTTAGTCCCTTCTCTAAGTTTCCCATTTTCATGTAGATTTATTAAAAAGCTCCTCTTAATTAACAGCAGAAGTCTTGGCTGATTGAGATGTACGATGTCAGTAGGAAAGGCAGATCCCTGACAAACAGGACTGTTGTTTGATTAGGTAACCCAAGAACTATGTGAACATGATCTTGACTCTTAGATGCTGCTTCTAAGCAGCCACATCTCCTTTCATAAACAGAATTAAGCATGCACGTTACATCAGTAGAATGCATAAAAACTGTCTGTTAAATAAATATTATACTGTTTTAAAAAGCAGTGGGCAGTTGAAGCTATGTTAATTCACTCCAACTGAGGATTTGATCTCATATGACTTTAATTCACTTTATTAGCAAAAGGAACAAGTTCAAAAGCATCCTTATTTCCAGCATGTCTGCATGCTGTATTAGCAAATGCTCTTTRTGACAAGATTCCATTTCATTCAACTTTCATTTATCCCAATATTCATGCAAAAAGTATCACTTTAATCATTTGCATAGTTATTCTAATATGAAAAAAATATAGACATTTTCCATTAAACCTCTCCTCCCACCTAAAAAACTACAGTAGCTAAACCTTAAAAATACCATCCCATGTTTTTCTAACTTGCTTTGAAAGTGTATTTATAAGAAAAGTGACCTACCGGAATGTCAGGCTAGAACAGTCAATCCYGGTACAGGATCTGCGGAGCTGATTCAGGGAGGATCATGGATTTACAAGCTTCCCCATAAACCTGCTTCATCAGTGGGCCTGAAATGTGCCCTTGAGCCATCATTTTCAGGAGCAAAATTTTCAGCTGTCTTTACCCAAATACCCAAGTTGACTTACCCAGTCTGCTAACCCATTAACATCAACACTGGCTTTWAGAACTGAGAGTTTCCTCCTTCCTAAGACACTTCCTGAGTTATTTTCTGCCCAACAGCTGTGAGAGAATAGCAACTTCCACCTACATTTAATGAAGAAGTTTATTTTCTGTTTATTCTATTTCTTTTACAGATTTTCCTGATTCTACTCACTTTTTCACCGGAATTTGGAGTTCGACTTTCTTCCAGAATAAAGCAGCATAATTCAATGGTATGTGTGATTAAACAGCATCTGGAGACCTGTTTGTCTACTGTGTGTGTTTCAGATACATCCAGAACACCGAAAGTCAGTGGAACCATGTAGATTTATGTAAACTCAGTTTTCTGACCCAAATTTTATAACCGTAATGCCTTTCAGGGATAGAGGATACAAAGTATATAAAATTGCTTAACAGTTCCAATACAGTTTAAAATCACCAGTAGTAATTCTGCTTCTTCTCAGATGGATAAATAAATGGGGTGGCATTTTTGTAATAATTTGTAAAGTTTGACTTTTACTTTCATAAAAGAATGAATTTACACAGGTTGTAATGTAGCCAATTTGTAAAATGCACTTGGATTTCATTCTTGCTAAACTAGATCTCTTTCTGTTGTCTTATTGTCTAATCTAATTCAAGATGCTGACTACTGAATGGTAATTTATAAGCCTTTGAGCCTGTTGAGATGAAGGTTGCAAAATTTTTAAAGAAAATAAAAGGTAATACAAGAATCGTAATAGCTCAGAGGGAAGAAATTACCTTACTGCGGTGTGCTTATGCATCTTGTTTTGCACCTGTGCTTTAAAGCAGTTCTGCTGCTGAATGGTGCAGYACCACTCTACTGACAGTGGAGCAGGCAGTTAGGAAGCAAAAGGATGATTTTATGCGCATGCACTATGTTAACCAGGAATGTGGTATTCTGCTTGAATACAGCTGATTGTGAAATATCGGCCACACTGCTTTTGCTCACAATTTTCATGTCACCAGCTCTACTCAAAGTGAGGATRTCAAAGCAATTGTGGACACAGTTTTGTTTTGATTTGATTTGGTTTGATTTCTTGCATRACATTTTGCWGGGATTTTTGGGGTGCCATTTATCTGGATTTGCTTTTAGCATAACATTTGAAAATATTCTAACACAGAGKWAAAAACAGCACTCCTGAAGACAAGAATGAAAAGGCATATTAGGATTTCTGGAAAGTGATGCAGAGGGGTCAACATAATATTGGACAGATTTGGGACTAACAGCTGGTAACAGGATTAACACTCATGCTAATTGATAGACAGGGCTTAATGATTTATGGTCTATCATTGCTTTGAGTTTATACCCACATGGTGCTGGCATTTCCAGTCCGAATCTCGTTCCTAGACTTGGGTAACTAAATTCCCCCTTGGAATAGGAGTGATTGGCTCCCTCTTTTCTTTCCAAGCAGAGGTGGGAATGATGTCAGCACCTTCCWGTACTGGCCTGGTGGTGAGACATCTCTGCAACTGGAGAAACTGAATTGAGGATTTCTCTTGAGGCTGAATGCATTTAAATGCATATCTTGTCTCAGCAAGGAGAATGCAGTAATTGCCGGCATAGGCACCAGCCTGCGCTAAAGACACACTCCATCCCTCCTGCCCCACAGGGCTACCAAAAAATGCAAAGTTTGGTTTGATTTCTTGCATGACATTTTGCAATGATTTTTGGGGTGCCATTTATCTGGATATGCTTTTAGCATAACATTTGAAAATACAGGAGGAAAGGTACAGGGTTTTACAAACAGTGTAACTCCGGAACATTGTGGCCAGTGCTCCCTTTCTGGAGACAGCAATGTCAAACTCTATTACCAGGACTGAATTAAACAGTCTTTGAATAAAACATGTGAACAACACTAGGAACATGGACTAACCCTCATGTGAATGACTGTATCACTGGGCTACAAAATCAAGCTTCTTTCCCTCCCCCCTGCCCACGACCTTGCATGAGCCTTGCATCACTGAGCACAGCAGCCCGCTGCTGTATGTAGCGGTACACAAACCTGCACGCTGTATAGGCTTGGGCATAATTTGGGACAGATACCAACGCTGAAAAAAATACTGATTCCTTAAAGAAATGCAGTTGCTTTTTCCTCTCTACAATAATCTTTCATACAGGACCCARGAGTGTGTTTAGGCTGTTTATTTCCTTTTCATAGTTCAGGGGGAAGATTTGATATTTCCAAGTATTTCTTCCCATCTTTTTTCAAATTTGTTATCTCAATGCTAAGTTTTAATTGGCATTTTCAGTAAATCTATTTGTGATAAGCATCAAACTGGTGTAAAACTGTACTTAATAGCTGGTGTGTTTTAATAATTCATTTTACTGCATGCATTTCTTACAAAAAATCAAAAGACATGGAACGCTTAAAGGAGTATAATATCCCATTTGGATTCAGTTCCATATTATATTTATATACTGATTTAACAAACACAGGAAACAATTGTTGGCTGTATGCTCAGCCTTAGTTTTTATATTGACAGATTTTCAACTGTTTCATTCCTTTGTAAACTTAATYAAGAGGAATCTATTTTTTATTTATTTTATAATGCCTTGACCCTTTTATAATGCTCTTTTCTCTTTAACTCCATGATACTGTAGGGAAATCTCCTGGTTTTAAATGTAACCCCATTGCTACCAGTCAACTGCATTGTTAAATAGGATTTTTTAGTAAAACAAAGTATTTTGGAAAATTTATGTACATATGCAGAGACRTATACAGGCAAATTTCCATAAAAAATAAAGAAATAAATGCTCAGTGCTCACTAACTCTGAAATGTTGGCTGAAACATATAAATAATCTTCCCCACACATACACACACTGAAGGCACAAAAATATTGAGAGGTAATTCTCTAAAACTAATACTATTCCCAGTATACATTCTAAATACATATGCATTGCCACTTTGCAAATACTGCAGCATATTTCTCATGTAGCTGTACTATCTTCTGTGCTGGTCAGGATATTTCTGCAAGGTGATGTTTTGTAAATAAACCAGGACTTAAAATGATTTTTAACGCAATTGTGCTATAAATAAAACTTAGGCAGATGGCAAACATCCTCTCTTTTGGGACTTCTCTGAAATATCTATATGATCTTAAAAATTATAAGCAACAGTCCACGACTAATATCTATAAATCTTTTTTTCATTATTGCCTTTTGCTTTCCTGTTTTCCTCTTGCTCTTTTAAAATGTTTTGTTGGTGACTTTAAAAACATTAGAATCCCCTAAGCTAAGATAAAGAAACTGAACATTTATCTGGGAAAAGGTGAATGTCGGTGCTTATAGTAAGGAGTCTAAAGCTTTTTAAAGGGAGGTACAAACTGCCATGTTCCAGGTTGTGAGCAAGCTTCTGCCTAAAAAGTATGAGAAGGGACATTTCCCTGTGGTCAGCTTGTTTCTTTAACTGTGGCTTTTACTGTGTTTTCCTCAAAAATGTCTGGGATTGGCCATAGCCGTCTGCCAGGATACTCCCACGGCACATCACAGGAGTAACTTATTAAGGCATTTCCTACAGTTCTTAGAATATGAAACTATCATATCAGAAGCACAGCACTTAAATTTCCTTGTATTTTTCTTCTTTCTATTAATAGTAGTAATTTGCAGCATAATATATACTTTGAATTCTCACATATCAAAACTCAAAACTGGAAACTTCTGGAAGATGAATAGTATCTAATTTGTGAGAGCTCTGGAACCACTCTTGACTTTCTCTAATAGTCAAAGACATGTAACTGGAAAAGACTCCTTAGGAAGGAAATCACTTGCTTCTGTTGCCACTTCCTGTAACCAGCTAATTGCAGCCTAAACCTTTTTGCCATGAAYACTACAAAGAGAGACTGCCCTCCCAGCAGGTCCCACTTCGCGACCAAATTCCAGTCTGTGCACAGCTTTGGCATACTGTAAAACAGCACGAGCCCCTGGAAAGAAATCTGATGCTGGAACAAGCTTCAGGCTGTCAAAAGCTCCAAAATGGGAACGCATCTTTCGGTGCAAGTGCGTACTGYCAAACTATACAGCAACTGGCCCTTCGAGAGCCAAAGCCCCAAGAGCTGTGGGAGGGACCATGGCATTAGGAAGGAGCTTTGAGCGCAGAGACATTAATGGTGGATCTTTGCATGCAACAGAGCACCATGTTCCAGTCTATCTGGAATCATAGGTGAGTGTCAGAACTAGTCTGGAAGCAGGTAGGGATGGGACGGGACGGCAACAGCACTGGTTGTACCTTCAGCCTAGGAAGCCATCCAACTATACAGTTCTGCTTACACCATTTCAGAAGCACAGGTAATAGCTCTCATTCTCTATCTTTCRAAAGCACATCTCCTTCCACTTCTAGCAGCCCCAAAGATGGCCTTATTTCTTTGATCTGATGTGTCTTTGATTGCATGACATTTTTGTAAAACCTAGTAGCAGGATCAGACACAGGTTTCTGTTACCTAAAATCCGCAATTCTGCATTGCAGCACTTGTTTCTTTAACAAAATTTAAGGGACAACAAGAAAAAAAAAGTACAGTAAGGCCTAGAATCCTCCGTATTTCCCTTGTTATAAGGTTCAAATACTTCTCTGTAAAGACTCTTTTAAGAATTCTATTCATCTCTGTAAAAATTCCTCAGCCTTTAATCTTTATTTTCAATTTTATTCAAGCTGATAACTTCTACATGCCAGGAATAAGAGAGAAGGATACTGGTCTTAGAACTCTGATCTTTTTTTTTAATATAACTCCAGTATTTATGCAAAAATACTGTTCTTTCAAAACTATGCACTGAAGGTTTATTCCAGGAAATATGCAAATCACTTCTGATATTCCTGAGAGGGAACACTGCATCAGGAAGACCTAAAGGAGTAGACCCTCATTTTGCATAAACTTGCAAAGATTCACTGACTTTAAAGAGTTAAAAGAATTTACTTCTCTGAAAGTTTGATTTGTGGCTCTGATGTAGGAGAAAGTTACTGTGGCTTAATGAGTGGCTGTGCATCAGATAAGCTCACCTTTCTGCATGTTTTTATCCTTCACGAATGCAAAATAAAACATATTAGCTTAAACCTCTGTCACTGACACTTAGGCTAATCCATTTTACTTGTTTTTTCTGTGCTAAGAGCATGTGCCCAGCTAATTACCACAGGCTAGTTGATGAATGGTGACTTGTTAAGTCTCACTGACTCAACTATGAGTCTGAGTTGGTGATGTCTTGTGAGGTTCTCCGGCACATAAACATAGCACAGCAGTTTCTATATGGGACTTCTAGTGAATAAGGAGAAGAGGTGAATAAAAAGCTCATATATGAATGGGCTTCCTCTGATCTAACTCCAATCTTTTACTCTGTAGAGGTCAATCTGAACTAGCTCTCTAAGCTTCCACTTTAGTCAGTGAAGATCTAATCAATACAGAGGGACCGTGACAGGCTGAAGAAATGGGCAGAGAGAAACTTCAGSAAGTTCAGCTAAGCGAAGTGCAAAGTCCTGCAKCTAGGGAAGAATAACCAATGCACTAGTACAGGCTGAGGGCTGACCTGCTGGAAAGCAGCTCTGTGGAGAAGGACCTGGGGGTCTGGTGGACCACAAGTTAATCATGAGCCAGCAATGTGCCCTTGCAGTAAAAGAGGCCAACAGCATCCTGAGCTGCATTAGGAAAACCGTTCTTAGTAGGTTGACGGAAGTGATCCTTCCCCTCTAAATATCCCTGATGAGGCCACACCTGCAATTCTGTGTCCAGTTCTGGGCTTCATAGTTCAAGCAACCCCAGTGAAGGGCTATTAAGACAATTAAGGGAGTGGAGCATCTCTCATGTGAAGAAAGGTAGAGACGGTGGGATTGTTTAGCCTAGAGAAGAAAAGATTCGGGGTGATCTTATCAATGTGTATAAATATTTGATGAAGAGAGATGGAGCCAGACTCTTTTCAGTGGTGCTCAGTGACAGGACAAGAGGCAAAGGGCAGAAATCGAAGCACAGGAAGTTCCACCTGGACGCGAGGGGGAATTTCTTCCCTGTGAGAGTGACAGAGCCCTGGACCAGGTTGCCCAGAGAGATGTGGAGTCTCCTTCTCTGGAGATCTTCAAGGCCTGCCTGGATGCAACCCTGTCTACCGTGCTCTAGGTGACCCTGCTTGAGCAGGGGGGTTGGACTCGATGATCTCCAGAGGTCTCTTCCAATCTTACTGATTCTATGATTCTATGAGTTGACCAATGGGTTAAGAGGGTCAACACACACCTCCTGTATTCAAAGGCTATGTTAGAATGAAATAAGTATCTTTATTATCTGATCTATAGATTTGAAAAGAGTGGGACACGAAGAAGATAAAACGAAACCCCTCAAAGGAACCACCTAGAAATATTTCCAGAAATATTGTTTGGTGTATTGCCTTTTGAAATCAGCTTGAAATCCAATCAGTTATGTAGTTAGATGAAAGGAAGGAATATGCACCATTCTGACAGAGAGGCAAACATATCATTTTGAATTTAACAATCTCTCCACTCAAGTAGTCATTCTGAAGCTTTCTTATGCCATTCACCTGACATCAGATCAATACCATTATGACATTTTATGTCACATAAGTGACATAACAAAAATCTTTCAGTGGAAGAGGATAGAAAGATGCCAAGGAGTATATATGATTTGTGTATATATATTTTCTTAAGTAATGGCCTCTTACACATGGTAGATGTTCACTTGCTTCAGGTTTGGTATATTGCTTTGCTTAGCAATTATTAAAATTGTACTAAGTGGACCATCTCTCCTTGAAGAGATTTGGACTAATCCCTAAGAAGACCATTTTGCTGAACTCATTACTTTTTCTCTGAATATACAYATCCAAAGAAATTTGTTCTGCTTCATTGTTTCTATTTCAATCCCATTTTCATCTTTCTATTATTTCTGTATGAGAAACAGTATTATTACAAATTTCCTTGAAGTGTAGTTGGATAAAATTGTATGCATAAAACTAAATCTTTATGAACAATGACCAAGTACATGCTAAAATGTATATTTTTAACAGTACTCTCAAAGTCTGAAGACCAAAATGGGGGGAAAATGATCTCATTTGAAGACTGATTGTAAAACATTCTCTGCTCAAGGCAGCCTAAGCCAAAACCAGTACAAGTTAAGAAAAGTCTAAGAAAGAACTTTGTAAGACATAGTATCTAGCACAGCATAATTGAAATGTAGAAAGACATTGTTGAGAAAACATATTATTAAAAAAGATTTATTTTGTGGTGCAAAGCACAGGGCAAAGCTCTAGACATGTAGTCAAATGACTGTCTCCTTGGATAACTCTCCAATGGAAATAACTGCCCTCTATGTAGTATTAGTAGCAGTGGCATCCTCTTGAGTGTCACATTCCTATTTGCATACTGAAGATTTTAATGTTTCACCCTAGGCTAAGCAAAGGTTGATATAAACATATAAACTACTCAAGATTAACTCTACCTTCCTCTTTTTTATCTGATCTCCTGATTCTAATATCTTAGTTGGTCATTTTTAGTATGAAAATACCACCTCCAAAAACTCCTAAAGCTTAAAGAAGAGGAGGGCAAGAGAGCACTCCAAGGGACATCACCACTTACATTCCTTGTTCTTATAAATGACTCCCTAGGTCTTGATATTGACCACTGTCAGAGGCAAGAAACATCATGAAGATCTGATCTCACCAGTTATGGCTGTTCCTGTGTCTCAAGATTTGCTCTTTCTCTATTTATTGCTTTCTCTATTTATTTACTCGTTATTACTTTGCCATTAAAATAATTCTGCAGTTAGGCCAGGCATAAGAAGCTTTTATTTGGTTTGCAATTTAGATTTCTCAAGAATATTGATTTATCCTAAGATCTAGCTAAATTGACCTTTGATCAGGTGCCTTGTTTATGAATAAAAGTCTAGGTACTACAGCACAAGGGTATATTATGATAGAAGAAGCTTCTGCCCACATGGTTTGCACACATAAATGGTAACACTTCAGAACCCACACAGTACAATGATTAACCAAAAACAAGGAGGGATTATTATAAAAGAACAAAAAAATGGAGCATAATTTTCATTTCCAACACTTCTCATTGTGTGAATTGTTCAAAATGAATTTGCATCTAAAATTTTGCTCTCAGGAATTTGTGGATTCCYCAGAACAGTTCCAGTGAGGTCAAAAATGCAGACAAATTAAACGAAATTGAGCTCTTGGTTTGAAAAGGTGGGAAGAGATATTTGATATGAATAATTTTCTTTCTTTCTTTTTCTTTTTTCTCCACTGCATCTCTGGGCAATGTGTTCCAGTGATGTATATACATATTATATGTATCTGTAGATCCACACTTGTGTTACTCTTAACTTCTGCACAGTAATGGACTAATTTTTAGTACTTGAATGCCTAATATAAAAATCAGTATATAACTATATTATTGGCACTACTTTTAAACTTCCCCATCAATTGTATGACTGGTATTGACTGTGAAGGCAATTTTCCCAGACAGATTCTCAGAGCAAAATTAGTAGCATTTATTATAGCTCCAAGGCACACATTTTGGAGAACTGCAGACTTTTGTCAGAGCAAGACCTCCTTACACAAGATACTGTATTGTACATTAAAGTTTTTACCTCATTTTGCTTACAGACTGATTAATACCAGTAGGAAAGGAAATGGATATAGAAGAAAAGTGACTTACRCGTTGGGTGCATTGCCAGTCAGTAGCCACAGTGAGCGCGGAACGAGCTCTCCTAGTTCTTAGCTGTTTTGTTTGTTAGGAGAAACTGCATCAACTGAAGCACAGTTACTGAAGTATTTTATTGTGAGTCTCAGATCCAATACTCCAGATTTAAATATCTTCATCTGCAATGCAAAAATACAGATATAAAATCAATAACTAAGACAAAGACCCTTTAAACCAGGTCTCTGCCTTTTTGATCGTGAAGTTCTTCAGTTTTCCTCAGTTTTAAGTGCTTAGCTACCATTTTAGGTTCCCAGACTAGAAATGTCAATGTTCAAAATGCTTCTCCTCATCTCCCTAAAATGATCAAAGTGACTGTAGATCTGCCTCTGAGCATGCCTTAACACAGATAAGCCTTGAATGGGCTTACCTGTCTAAAATATGTTTGAGTACTGTTAGGAATCATAAATTATGTGGTGATTTTTAATTCAATAACTCAGTTGGAGGACTCAGTCTAGATGTGAGGTGTTCATCCAGGTGACCCTCATATGGAGACCCACGGTTTAATACTTTCCTTTGGTTAAGAAGATTTAACCTCACTTTATTGGCATGAATTTTATAGACAAAGAAATACCTAGCAGCCTAGTTTGATACCAGTGTTTCTACAGCCCTCCTGTTGAATTTATTTCACTTTGCACTGCATGCATATATATTAACTGGACTGAGGAGGTGAGAAAAAGTTAGTTTGATTCTATATGTCTATCTGGGCACCTTTCTTTTAGGGAATAACARTGACTAATGGCCATGACTTAGTGCCAACCTCAGTATCCATGCATTGCATACATGCATTTTGTATTGCAGGTGTTTCCTAAGTGTTTGGCCCTTTCCCCAGCTGATGTAAAACAGCCAAATTCTAGTCTAGTCTAGTCTAGTGCAGTCATGGGATCTTGCCTGACCCTCAGTAGTGTCTCAGGCAATTAAGTGTCGTGCACATCCTAGGTCTCCTTCTAACTCCAGTCCATAAAGCTATGGGCTTAATACATTTGTCCACATATAGGCATCTAGTGTTATTTTGGATTCTGTAGGGTGACCCCGTCTAGCCTCCAACTACTGCTCCCAAAGCTGCTCTRTCTTATCTGCCAGTCCCATGTGGATGACTTGCGTAGCCTAAAATATATTACAGTAAAGGTGCATTTACAGTTGCAGTTGAATAGTTGCTGCTCAACCGTAACTTTTTAGACCAACCTGTAGCTTTTAAACCAACCTGGAACCTGGAAMAAGCTGTGTCCAAACCACAGTGAATTAATTAAATGTTATTTATCAAACTTAGATACTGAATGAACAGTTCTTCAACTGGTATAATCAGATTAACCTCATTAGCTTCCATGTCAAATGACACTAAGTAAGGAACTGATACTCTGGTAATAGGTATAACAGAAATTCCTAGAATGATATCAATATCAATCTGCAGTGGGATGTGAGAGAGGAATTCTCAGCAAACCAGTGCAAATGCTGGGCAGAAGAACAGGCTTTGACTTTGGCTCATGTTTTGTTTTCAGAGACATTGGCAGAAGGCTCTCCCAAMATATCACATAATTTAAATTAATCTGATCTCATGTTACAGGCAAATCTCTCTGACAATGCCACTAACAGTGCTGTGATTTTCCAACAAGCAGGCTAGGGACATGTTCAAAATCGCRCGCGGCATTTGGAATAGATGCACAGAATGAGCTCATGCCCTGCACCAGTGACATTCACGACAGTGAATGCCTGTAAGAGTATCAAATGTGTAATAAAGACACATACTTCACTCGTCTTCACCACCATTTGACATCAGTGTAGATCTCACAATTAACTACTTGCAAGAACAATAAAATTGTTGCATTTCTATCAACTTCTCAGAACTATAGAAAGTGAAATTTAATCAGAGGATCAGCTAAGTTGAGAAAACCTTTCTTTGAATCGAAGATATTTGAAMCTTGTTTCTAAATGTTTGCATATGACCATATTCTTACACTACCTCTGAGGCAGTTTTGATTTGTTTTTTTCTTGGAGAATTGGACAAAATTAAAATAAAAATAAAAAAGAGCTTGTAGAAAGAAAGAACTATTTCATCATCACTACCAGGAACTCAGGCTGTAAAATCCTTTCTTATTTCAGGAAATTAACCTCAGCATGCAAGAAGGCAGGTGAGGAATATGGATCTTCTGTGGGCACACGGGGAGAAATCATACATTTGAAGACATCTCAGGAAAAATTGCTGGTAGTTTGTGAACTAGAGTTTACCATTGCAGTATTCTTGCTTGTTCTGTGACTTTGAGGCTGTATTACTAAACATAAWCATTGTAGGCATTGGTATCCAGAAGCCAGTGAAAGGAGGCAGAACATAGGAACAACTGAAATACTTTGAAACTAGAATTAYGAAAAAAGCTATTCAAGAGGGTTGTAACAAGAATTGATTTAGCTTTCCTCRTCTCCTGAAATAGTCTCTTCTTCCATCTTTCTTTTTTATGATGCATTGCTCTTTTGCAAATAGAATTCCATCCTCCAATTATCAGGAAAGGATTAGCTTGCTGATTAACAAGCTGACACTACTCACAAGAGTAGTTTTCAGGTACTTCATTTTTTAAAAGGGAAAATATTAAAATTTTGTAAGATTTATTAAASTAGAAGAGATGTTTCCAATACTTTGCAACTCTTCTTTTACATATTAAGGATTCAAGTGAGCTTCTGACACTGCCACCTATGTGCTGGGAGTAAGGCAGAGAAGGGAAAATGAAATGTCCAGAACACAAAAAATATCCTTTTAATACAAAAATTAAAGGCTTCATTCTTTTTGGGCTAGGACATCTGCTGGTATAAATCACAGTAACTCCATTAAATGAACCTGACGCTCTTCTTTTAYTGATCCCTTTCTCTCTCTGATGCCCTCTAATTGGTTCTTGAGTGATCAAGCTGTGTTCACTTCAGCATTCTTGCTTGATAGGTTATTCCATTCCTATAATAAATGTTTATGCAAGAATGCTGCTTTTGTGCAGCTCCTGGGGGGYTGCTTTCCTTCGTGAGCTAGGCAGTAGCTCAGTCTGCTCCTGCCTAGCTAGCTGGCATCTTTTCTGTAGTGACATTGCCTGCCTGAATTCTTCATTTACTTTACACGTTTGACTTTTGCTGTCTTACATATAGCATTTCTCTCCATGTTTGGCTCAATTTCACTTTGTGGGTTTTGTACTGTTTCTCCTGTCCATGAGTTTGGTGACACTGCTCTGACAGCAAGTAGAGCTCATTTGGCAAACAACCAAATGAGTAACGAAGTCTTCCCAAGGATACGAAGAATTGCACGTTGCGAAGAATTTATGCCACCGATGAGATTTAGGAATTAGCAGAAAAGCTGAGTGAGACCGCCTTGAGAATCKCCAGCTATGCTGCTGGTAACACAAGGGAACGTGGAGGATGTTACAGCTTCTAATTGCCAATTCCTTTTCCTTTATGAGAATKTAGACATACACCTGCAGTTCTTGGAACATTTTGAAAATATAACTATTTAGGTGATGCAAAGGAATCTCACTTTAACTAGGTGCTACAATGGCTGTGAATTCTGYACAGCTGTATTTATTTAAGCATGAGAAAAAGAAAGCTAAGTGTATAACCTGTGTTCACCACTCACTTTTCTAACTTAAGTTACAGTTTCTAAACTGCCATCCCTACTACCATATAAATCACAGAACTCCTTAAATCCTGCACTAATGGAGTAATTAGCCAAATACAGTTTATATAATTATACACAGACACACACTCAACTGTGGCCAGGCCTTGGAAAAGCAAGACCACAACGTTTAGCAAGCTAAACGTTCTGGTGCTACAGAATCCAGCACAGGGCATGAGGAGACAAGAGAGTCCCACTGACTCATCAAGTCTCTCTTGATTCCAGGTTTTGCTTTGCCAGACTCCGACTTTGGTCRGAGCCTGCAATCTGTATGCCAAGCTTTACATTCACGGAGGGACTGGGCATGAATATGAGGCCTGCTCRGAAAAATGGGCTGAAATTCAGCCACCATTTGAGTTAGTGATGAAACTCCCATTGACTCCTCCAGTCCACGTGTTCTTCCCTGAACCATACTAATTTGTCCCAGCRATATGATTGAGGACAAAGCGAGCAGAATGTCAATGCCTTCTCTTATAATAAAACAAATTTTGGCTGCCACTGGTGGCTACTTTTTTCACCTGACCACCAAGCACAGGGCAGATATAGGAGTCAATAGACTCCGAGGAACTGACCTGTGTCTGTTATTCTTGCCCCTGTTAGTTAGCAGATTTAATGACCAGTCATAATTCAGTTCACAACCTTTCTGTCCCTTTCTTTACAGTCTATATTAAACAAAATATGAGCTAGACAGTAAAGCTAGAGTAGATTTGAAATTAGTCTGTACAAGTTCACCCACTGCTAATAAACCATTCGAAAGGTGCTGTTTCTTCTCAACACTTGACTGTACCCTTATTCAGAAAATAAAAAGCACTAATCAAAGGCCAGTTAGAACAAACTGCMTTTTAGAAAGTGCATCTCATACTGAACGCTCATTCCCATAACAGTTTGTACTCAGGAATCTTGCTGTATGTGGTCACTCAGAAAGAGCATATTTTCATGGACCATATAGGTATCTTTTCACAACACATTTGACTGAAATAGTTAAGATGGGATTTTGAAGAACTGGACGTTCAAACTGCTATTGTGGCAATGCAAGGCTGCCACTTAAAAAACAAGGCTATATCATGTATGTTCCCCCTATTATACCTTTCCATCAGCAACCGCTTTTGACCACCGTCAGAAACAGGATACAGATCTAATGATGGAACTTTAGCCTGACTTACCAGTACAGCCATTTTTTATGTTCCAAAATTACACTGTCTCCCATTTTTATGGCATCTGGGTATTTGCCATTAACACACAATTGCTTATGATAATTATTCTCCCATGTGTTCTCATAATAGAATAAGCAAAGTGTAAAATTCCAGAGAGTTTCTCTGTTTCCAATCTCTAGATTTCAGGGAAATGCTAAGAAAATGAATGGGAAAAAGCACATCTGTAATTTACTGTATCATACGTATCATATGTTTTGTCTAACTGGCAATCCATTTTCTACCATGATGCCTTTTTCATTCCAGTTAGTTGTATGGACAAATAGAGAGAGTATGAGGTTATCCATGTGACTCGGAAAGGCGTACCCGAATCTCACAACCAAGGGTGAATGGTAAGGCGATAAGGAAAAATTTTCTCTGGACTTTGTGCATCTTGTGCTGAATGTTTGTTCCACCTCTTGCCTCATGGATCCATTTTACCTGCCTGATTTATCTTATTCATTTCTTGCTCTGTGCCTTCTCCTTGCATTAAATTCAGCCTTGTGTAGTGYAGTGCAGTGCACAAGCCTTTGCTATAGTCCACTGGTACGAATAGATCAGAGCTGAGCATGAAGAGGGCGAAAGCAGAGGTGCTGCTGTTCTTTCAGCTGCTCATAGCGGAGCACAACCAGCACTGGCTGCGGTGGGAGGGTAAGAGACTGTTGTCACCTACTGAAGTACAAGAGCTAAATGATTCCTGAACTTAATTAAATTCCTCCTTACTTCATCCTATCAAAAAAAGAGAAGAGAAGAGAAGAGAAGAGAAGAGAAGAGAAGAGAAGAGAAGAGAAGAGAAGAGAAGAGAAGAGAAGAGAAGAGAAGAGAAGAGAAGAGA
>NW_028186546.1:3824494-3834585 GCF_003343005.1 Rhea americana
AAGGGAGACAAAACTTGTGAATTATACAGAGCTGCCACACAGAGTGGTTAAAGATTACCTGGCCCTCATCCTGGCACGGTCTCAGTAATTTAGTTTGTTAAGTTTTGGACCCCATGGAACTGGCTGATTCCTTAGCCAGAAGCATAATAAATATGATTATTAATAATTAATGCTCATAAAGCTTTTAACAAAAAGATAGTTGCTATAGAAACATTAAGCTGTTTATGTTTGCAATCACCATTACAGCTTACTCAACTGAAACAGTGGAAATAAGAAAATCCATATGTGCCAAAGGTTAATAATGCATATGTGGTTATTTATATAGCATAGACCTGAAAATGTTTTCTTTACTCACTAAGCTGCAGATAGCAGGCCATCTTTATCACTGCATTATTCCAGTTTCATGCAGCTATTATATCATTCTGGTTATAGAGCAGAGTAACACTGGAGTAACACAGAAGTGAATCATAACCATAATTCTTACAGATGCTTGACATGACTATATTTCAGTGTTCTGTTTGCATCCATGTACATGTGGAGGCTATTAGTAAAATACATGTGCTAGGTAGTTTTAAGTACTTTCCTGGTCGATGTATTTATCCTATTATCCTATTAGTAGATCATTTTGTGCAGAGAATCCATTTCTGAAAAGTTTCATAAGTGGATTATACATTTTTCTTGTTCCTATGTTCTGAAAATGGCTAGCACTCTTGAGTACTGCAACTCCCCAAAATAAAAATAAATAATATGAATAAGCACTTTATCCTTTCCTGTGCCTCTTTATTGAAAGAAAAGATCAGATCAATACGAAAAAAACTTAAAGATACTGTCTCTGGTGGTGTAAAGATTTTTAGAGGATGTTTACTATGGGGACAGATGTAATGCTGAATCTTCACAGAACTATCTGAAGCCATGGTTGCGGACCTTATGTTGAAAGAAGTAAAATGCATCAGAGGCTAGAATTTTATTTCTCTTGCCTTTACTTCTAGTTTGCTCACAGTACAAGAAATCAAATCTTAGTACAATTCTTATATTATCCGGAATTGTAATACTAATTTTGTTTTCCTTATTTTAATTTCTTCTTAATCCCTATTTTAAATTCACCATGAAAGTTTATATCAGGCAATATCAAAACCCATCTCAAGGTCACTTCTACCACTGTTACCATAATTCATGGAGCCTTTGGAAAGACTTCTTTTTGGGCTAAACGAATCATAATTCGTCATCTCAAATTTTTAGAGCCATCTGTTTGAAGAAGGCATTAAAGCTCTACTATTTTTATCCAGCAACTAGAGCATCTATTTTTATTTTTGTTGTTTTACAGGAGTTCTCTTGTTAGCTTTTCTGAAGTTTTCCCAAAAAGCTTCAGCTTTTAGATTTTTTTAACTTTCTCAGTTGTCACCCGTCATTATACATATCTGTATTTATCTATTACAGGGAAAATCAATCTATTCAAACAGTTAGGTTTCCTTGAATCTTATATATGAACCATTCCCCATTTTGATGGACACTTATTATTGTATTTAGAGATATCTGAAATTAAAATTTAGAAGGCAAAATTAAGATTTCCATTCAYATTTTCTTTTTTTCTGCCACAGTGCTGATGAAAGATGCATTTGAAGTACTAGTATGTTATCCAACTTGTATCAGTCTGTTTTGACTCTACAGGTATGCCTTAGAAAACAAGGACTTTACATATTCCCTCCCTGCAATAGTGGGCAGTTCTTCAGTACTTCATGATATAAACATCAGAAGGGACCATTTTTTTCAATGATTCAGGTGTCTGGACACACCAATAGAACTAGATTGTTCTGTTAGAGAGCAGGAGGAGAAGGATTTTCTCACCCTTCCATCAAGAAAAGGGAAAAAAAAGTAAGAGGAAATTAAAGCAAATAAGCCCAATATGTAATTTAGACAGATGTTACAAGATTTTTTTTTTCCTTAACCAGGTAAAAACTTCTGTGCATATTTGAAATGGATTGTATGCAGGATCCTAACCTTCTGTAAGGGAATCAATTCTTTAAGAGGACTGATGATGTAACAAGAACTCTACAGGGTAATGGGCTCAAAAACTGGAAAACAGGTAAGCAGATACTCTCTTGAACTCCTGGTCAACACTAGCTTTCTGAAAGAAAATTAGAGATAGAAATATATGGAACAAAGTAAACAATAAATTAAAAATAAATAAACATACAGTGGGGTTGCTAGTTGTAATGACTCAGTAAAAATCCTAGGGCCAATGAAATAAATACCATTTTTGATATTGTTTTCATGGGGATCAATAGTTCTTGTTCAAGCACAAATATTTCAGACAGTGATTTTGAGAGCAATGTATAAATTCAAATGAAAAGCTGCTGGTTTAAATTCAAACTCAGTCAAAATAGATACATAGCTGGACTAAATAAATCAGCTTTGAATTTCAACATTTYTTTTTCAGGACAGTTATAAATGAAGAAAGGGTTATATAAAGGATGTAATGATTGCTGGCATGGACTTTTGGTGATGAAATAATAGGTCTAAATTATTTTACTAAGTTAGCAGTTTTAAATCTTGTCTAAAAGAAGCAATTAATTTTGATTAGGCTAAATGTGAAATTAAGCAGAAATAGATCTTTCATATTAAATCCCTTTCAGGAGCTGGGTCTTCTCCTTAGCAGAGTGACCTTGTGCTAGTTCAGTCCCAAATTCTGGAGGTCAGTTTGAATCACTACATGCTGAGGAAAGTGAAGAGACAYGTGCTGCACTGACATGGGAAAAGCTGACAGCAGACTCAAAAAGTGAAGGAAAGGTTCTTCTGTTGTGGCCCACTGCTCTACTAAATTGTCCTTCTCGACCTAAAATTATGTTTATGCCTCATGTATATTCTAATACACRGATATACATGGTCCTGTTCATGAGCCAGGATGGGGGTTCCAACCTGCATCCGATGCACTATGCAGTCTGCCAGGAAAACTCATGGTCTGTGACTGTCATGTGCTGAACTGTGTTTCTGAAGTCAGCTTAGRAATGCTTGACTGCGGTTGCCAGACAAAAGCCAGGAGTAGGGGATCATCCTCAGAGCAAGAATTCGTCTGTTTTGCAGCCCCTCYGATGCTTTCAGATTGTTTTTTAGCTACACTCTTCTCAGGAATAAATCTTACAGGGAAGGACCTGATGAAAAAACTTTCCTGGGAAAAAAATCTGAGGGTTATTTATATTCATGTTTTCTGTGATGCCTGTGTAGCACAAATATTTTTAAAACTCGATGTAAGTCACAGTAGACAACATATAGACAAAAACAGTCTAACTGGTGCACCGCACCTCCTAAGAGGTATGCACTTTAGAACAAGTCACGAGAAAAGTGTGTGATGACTCCTGTGCAGATGAGAAGTTGATATTAAGTGTTCTGCATTTCATCTTTCTGAAATGAAACCATAAAAGTAGAGTGTTTATGTCATTTTTTTCTTAAGTCAGGGGTTTCTTCATTTGTTTGTGGTAAATAAATAGTCCCTGTTTGTCTGGACAGTAATTTGCAACTGCATCTCACTTATACTATTAACTGCTTCCTTGCAATGAATGAGCAACTTTAGCCTGTTCAGGACCAAGATAAAGAAATGAGAGGTTCAGAGCTGAAGAAAAGAACTGCCTTGTATATTGAAAATTGGATTAGAGTCCTTATGTGTGACATGTTGTATACCGCCAACAACCATGTTCCAGTTGAATAATACATATATGAGTAGTACAAATCCAATAAACTCTTCCTTTTCCTCTCATTATTAGGCACCACTTTATCATTTGTTCTGATTAAGGCTCTCCCAACATAGAGGCAGGAAGATGTTTTATTCTGTTTCCATTTGTTTTRTCTTCTAATAAACAGTAAATTGCTGTTTTCTGGGTTGCTAATGGTTGATTCYTTGTAGTTTTCTGGGTTTGTTTTGCTAGTGCACTACTGTAACTCTAAGAATCTTGATAGCTAGCCCATACTTATCATTCAGAAATCTGCATGAAATGTTTATTGTTCAAAGTTCTTAGTTCCTTCAAAAACTCTAACTGTTCTCTGCTCTTTTAGTCATTGCTATCAAAAGAAAAAAGAAAGCAAGAAACACACACTAGCAATTATTAATAAACACCACCTCAAGAAATCAGAGTAAAAAGATCTTACATATGACTACATGATAGCATACTGCCCCCAACAAATTTTAAACCTTTTGTTTTATACCTTTATTTGGCTCAGTTTTAAATCATGCTTTCCATAACAAAGAAGATGAGGCAATGGAGTTGATTCAGATGCTCATGCATGGATATCTAATGCCACTTCAGATATCCACCCAGACACCAAGGCAGATACGAAATAGGTCCTGCAGGAGACCCACACTCTGATAGCCTGGCAGCTGGAGTCCAGGCTGGGCTGACAAAGGACTCTCAAATGGCATTAGACATCTACATGTAGGCAACCAAAGCACATGAGCTTCAGGGTGAGYTGAATAGCTTGCTAGGTTCTTTTCAGTGTATTGATTTAAAATTGCAGTGACTGTAACAGCAGCTTAAACACCTAATACTAAATTCAGGTGTCTACAGTCTGGAGTTGATTCCTGTTCCAATAGTTCCAATGAAAGAAAAAGGCCAGTTAATATTCTAGAGGTAAAAGAAGGTAGAAATAGCTTTCTAAATAAATTCATCATCAGTTATAAGAAGGAGGAAGGATTAGATGAAACAGTCATCGGGAAAGCTAGTTAGATTTTGCGTTCGGTCTGATTTTTACTCCTGTAAATGTGACAAGAGGGTATAGGATACAGCCAAGACCAGGTCACTGACAATGCAGATTAGGTGAGCTTCTAACTGTTTGTTTAAAGGATATAGGAAAGGAGAGATTGCTACAAGTAGATTGAATTCAGTTTTCCCTGATTTTTCTCTCTCTGTGTTTATAAACCTTCATGCCTGTAATGCCTGGTTTGAGTTTTATAATTGATAAATATACACAACCTTTGTTGTCTACTTTCATAACATTTGTCATCATCAGGAATAGAAATAAGTTAAAGATCTATAGTTTGGATGGAAAAAAAAACATAAAGAATGTTAAAGAAAACTCATGCCTACATTATCAATCTTTTGATAAGGACACTTTTTATAAAAGCCAAGATTTTCCAGAATAAAGAGTCTGTCACCATATCTGTCACAAACCTGTGCTGTATAATTGTATTAGAATAATACAAGACAGGGAGGGGTTTCGTCTTCTGCAAGGCAAATAATGAAAAAAAAAAAAAAAAAAAAAAAAAAACTCCTAGAAGCACACGATTAGGTCAGAGCTCTGCTGCACTCATCCTGGGCAAACCCAAATTAAGCTTTAGAAGTCTTAAAATTGCCTTGGAGAGTGGAGGTAAAACCAGGTAAGATCATAGAGCTGAAATGAAGAAGCCAGGCTCTAAATCCATGTAAGAACTTAGACRCTGCAATGGAAAACCTCTGTGAGACTTCCTACCTGAAAAAATCTGTGCCTTAGATGAAGTGTTGGTATTCCTCCACAATATAAATAGGGGAACACTGTCTATTGCTGAGCATAGCCTCCAAACACTGCTCCCCTGAATGTGGAACCTCCTTACGTAAGCCCCAGAAAACACTCAGGAAAAGTGATTTTAATTTCACCCACATAAAGTACTTGCCTTTTGGGGAATTAAGTGATTAACCTGGCCTTCTTATGGTCTAACTGGAGCTTCATTTTGACTTATACCCAGGAGATTACTGTATATAGTATACTGATACTGTATAGTTAGCACTGTAGCATTGTTGTTTCCTCTCTTTTTTGTTTTTTTTTTTTGTTTTTTGTTGGGGGGGGTGGAAGAAAAAAGAAAAACTTTCTTTTATTACAGTACAAACTACAATTTTCTACAAAAAGATGTCTTTTTCCAGTGCTGAAGGTGAATATGGGAAAAAGTTAACTGAAAAAGCCCCTGACTGTGACAGGTTCTAAACTGTCAGCTACATACCAGCTTTATTTTTACAGTTCTATCATTCTGCTTAGTGCTTTACAATTATTTACCTCCTAAATCATTAAGCTTTTATCATTAGTGCCTTGTCTTGTTTACAACACCTATCTACAGATATACATTTAAAGGGGAGGTRTACGTACATACACCTATGCATACACATAAATGCATACACACGCACACAGAAATATATTTAAGTTCTGCCTTTCTGATTCCCTTATCATTCCTCAAGTATTTTCTTTCATTGTTCTTTTAAAAGCTACTTTTCTATAATCTTCAGTGACCAAGCTTAAGAGCAGTTATTGACTCTTTACAGATTTCCAGAGCAGTTATACAGCCAGGATGAGAGCCCCAATTGCTACTGAAGGCTCTGAGTGTGTGTGTGTGTGTGTGTGTGTGTGTGTGTGTGTGTGTGTGTGCGCGCGCTTACTTCTTCTTATTATTCTGGCCCATCTTCAGTTCATGCCATGTGTCATGGACTTTATATTGGCAGCTAGCTCAGACAGCTTCTGACTTCACAGCAGGTATGGTCAGAGGGGTCAGGGTAAGRTATTTCTTCCCTTCATAGCACAAATCTGGACATTGGTAATGCAGGTAGCAGGGCCGTGGTTATCTGTAGCTGAGGAGAGGAGAAGTGCTTTGTTTCGTTGCGTCAAAGCTCCTTGCTTGCCTAGGCCCAAAGGCTGTGCTGTTACAACATTCCTCATTTGAGTAATACCATCTCCGGCTTGGAATAGGAAAGACTCTGCTGGGTCTCGCTGTCTCTTACAAAATCGTGCCTGGCCACGCTGCAGCCACACGTGGGGTGTTCAAGGCAAAGCTGGGTGCCAGCAGTGGACAGAAAGTCTGAATGYCTTTTGAATATCAGCCATTCTAGGGGTCGGATCAGAGGATCTGGGGGTGAGGCAAGACTTGAGCACCATCAACAGCTGGACAGGCTAGGACATCCTTCCTCCCCACGTACGTAACCGGAATTTTCTATTCCTGAGACTATGCTTGAATGAATGGGGAAGAACAGATGGGAAAGTCAAAGACTGCAGGTACAGGGAACAAAGCGTATAGCTTTGGGTTCCTCTTACTTTCTCATTTTCTCTTTCCCCTAGCTGGGCACAGAAAACATTCTTCCCTCTTGAGAGAAGGGACAACAACAGCAAGGGGCAAGGCATGCAGGGGGTAGGTTTTAACAAAAGCTTACAGAATCAGCAGCAATTCAACAGTCTGAGGTGAACTAAACCTCTGCCAGGACAGTTTTGGCCATGGTAAAAAAAAAAAAAAGAGTACATGCTTAACACACAGGATCAAGCATGGTATACCAAATGCAGGGAGCCAATATGAGCTAATCCATTTCTTGCAGGTTCAGAGCTCGGGTGAGGAGCAAAGAAGCTTGAATGAATAGAACATGAGTGCTGGAGTAGGAGGCACCCTCAGGGTTATATTTTAGGAAAAAGCAATTGCGATGACTGAAAAGAAAATGAACTCCGATTTCTAAATGCTTCTGGGCAGCTGATAACTCAGAGTTTTAGCAGTTGCTTCCATTACTGCCATTTCATGCAAATATTGCACGTGAATCATTATCGTAATCGCCCAGTTTGGAATACAATCATTTGTGCGGTGTTCTACGTGAGAAATATTAATTCCGCTTGCTCATCTCTGTCACTGGTGCCGGATGAGGAGCTCCGCACGCGCTTTTTTACATGTGATAATAAAATCAATTGAACTCCACAATTGTKCAGAATAGAGAATTTAAATATTTTAAGAGAAGTTCATCTAAAATAAGGATAGGAAAACAATTCTCTCCAACTGTAATTTCTCACTTGACTGCACAACAATTTTCTACAAACTATCGTCWACTGTAGATTCAGCTGGAAGTCAGCTAGGATGGATCCTATTAGAAAAACACTTACATCCATCTTTGGAAGGCTTGACATCAATCCTATTCTCACTTCCTTTGCTTTGTCTACACAGAAAGTTAACCTGGTTGAATAAAATCATTGTAGGTGTGTTTATTTCAATTAATGGTTTGTTTTTCAGTTGATCCTGTGACTGTTCCTAATCATCTCAAAGACAGCAGAAATCAAGTTAGTTTCAGCCATAATAAGCATCCACCTGTGCCTTCAAGATCTGGAATGGCTRTCTCAAGGCAACAAAATGCTATGGTGTAAAAAATTTCCTTCCATTAGCTAACATGTTTTAAGTGACCTTATATGAAGTCCTCATCTGCTGTGTCTAGAAAACTATTTTGCACCAAGACGGTGATGGCCGCCATATTAAACAAACTTTTACTTCACTGTCACAAAAGTCAGTTCATCTCTTCATAGTAAATTAATTCAGCTCAACTGAGGAAAAACAATTCATCAAGCCAGTGACTCATCTGCTTGTAAGCTTTTGTCATGTCTCTGAGTAGCTGCATGGGGAAGGTCCACTAGGTTGTAGTTCTTCAACAGATTTACTTGAAGATTCCCTTTATGGAAATACAGATCTCGTGCATATGGATTTGGCAGGTTAGGTGGATTCTAGGGAGCATTTTGTGTTCCTTTAAATGAGGGGAACATGGGAGAAAAACTGGAGCTGCTGGATGGAGACCTGACACAGCAACAGCAGTTGGCTAGATGAAAAACTCAACAGCTCTTCTTTGCAGTCAGGACTGTGAGTGAATATATTATTACTCTGTGGAAATTCTGAATGAAAAAACAAGTGAATCATAGAATCACAGAAYCAGTAAGGTTGGAAGGGACCTCTGGAGATCAKCTAGTCCAACCTCCCTGCTCAATCAYGGTCACCTASAGCATGGTAGACAGGGTTGCAKCCARGYGGGCCTTGAAGATCTCCAGAGAAGGAGACTCCACCACCTCTCTGGGCAACCTGTTCCAGTGCTCCATCACTCTCACAGGTAAGAAATTCCCCCTCACGGTCAGGCGGAACTGCCTGTGCTTCAATTTCTGCCCTTTGCCTCTTGTCCTGTCACACGGGACAACTGAAAAGAGTTTGTCCCTGTCYCCTTGAYATCGTCCCTTCAAGTAAAACAAAAACAGCAAATAATGAATTAATTTTCTGCTAATTTGATCTTTTGGGGATATATCTTCCATATACAGCTAGGGAGTTCTAAAAAAGTGCATTTTCATCTATCTATTGATAATTTTAAAATGTAGCTTAAAAGTAGACATTTCTGTATCTTGTTGGTTTTTCACTGTACTGATAAAAGAAGTGTGATGTAGACAACAGTAAAGTACCAGGTAGTTTCTATGACATTTGTAACTCAGCTCAGTTATGCTGAAGTTAGACCTCCTAAATCACTCATGTAGGATGTCCCAGTAGTGAYGCATTGTCAGAGGGCATTTCTTACTTGTGTAAAATGTCTATCCTTGGAAAAAAACAATATACGTCTGGACTTGTCCAAGATCTCTGTTACATCTGGGTGGGAGGAGGGAGGAAGATATGGACCTAGAATGAACTAATTGCCTAGTTTTAGTGGTTAAAATGCGGTGAGATTATTCTGTGCTTTAGTGTCTTCTACATCAAGCACCTAAGGTGTTTCAGAAACTTTCCTCACTTTGAAGTACTGTATCTGGTACCTAACAACGTCTCATGACAGGCTGAAGCCCATTGAGCGTTAACATTTAGACACACACTACTGAGTCAGCTGTGAATGACAAAAGCAGGAAAATATGCTCAATTAAAAAGATAGAGTGACAGTTGCTGAGCTGTGAAATGACTATGAATGGATATATTAAATATATATATATATGTACACACATATATACTTATGAATATTCTGGTTAAACCAAGTCCTTGCAGACAACCCACCCAATATAAGATTAAAATCACAGAATGATTAAGGTTGGAAGGGACYTCTGGAGATCATCTAGTCCAACCCCCCTGCACAGCAGGGAAACAAGTGGCCCGTACGGGGATTGAACTCAYGACCTTGGCATTATTAGCACCATGCTCTAATCAACTGAGCTAAGTTTGACCCCCAAAATATTATATRTAAACAAAAAATGTGAGTATTAACATGTAGGAATCTTTTATGGAAGCAGTTCTCCATCTTTATTTATTACTAGTGCTGGCCAAAGTTATTTTCCTAAAGAAAATTTTAGATTTTCACTATATTTTCCTATTTTCAATCTTT
>NW_028186546.1:3834745-3867525 GCF_003343005.1 Rhea americana
CTACTTAGAACCTTTTCATTTCTAACCATATTATTTTTGGTTAAATGTAACAGAGACATGTCTCTGGACTGCAACCTAAATGCATCAATACTCATTTCTGAGTTACATAAGTGAAAAAAAGYCTCATTTTTCTTTGATGGAGACACATTCTCTGTCATAGCATTTTAAAAGATGCAGTTAAAATTGGTTCCTCTCARTTATTACATAGAAACCTAGCAAAAAAGGTGCACAACATTGTATATAGAGAAAATGTTAAAGTCTTTTTGGATGCATTTGTCAACCAGTTCATTGAATTTTCCATAAGTGTAATTTCTGGAAAAGTATATAAACAATAAATTAARTAACAGTGTTTTGCAGACAACCCTCCTCCAGCTGGATGTATTATAAAAAATAWAAGACGACGAGCCTTGAAGAAAATGTATTTCCATGTGCATTTGCTAACAATTAGAACTCTAGTAAAAGTTTACTAATCACTGAATATATCAAAGATTAGTGTAATTTTAAGGATATATATACCAAAAAGTAGTCATGTAATTATTTTTTTCTTGTGGATATTGTTACAATCAAGCCTTCTGGTTTTACTTTTCTTTCTTAATTTTGTTCATTACTTTTCCTTTTCTTCTTTTTTCTTTTTTTACATTGAAAAAGCTTTCCAAGACTTTCAGGGGAATTTTAAAAATCCAATCCCTTCTATATTTAAATTAAAATGTTCTGGAAAATGAAACTAGGTGCTCATGGATTGAGGAAGCTGCCAGTTCAATTTGTTCTTTGCATACAAGTGTCCAAATAAGCATCAAACACTAAAAAGCAGAGTTGCAAATCAGTATAGGATTGGATRGAAAGTCAGTAATGGCAAAGCAGTCACAGGACTAAGGTCACAAGAAAAAAAGCTAATGCTCAATTGCATGTAAAACTACAGGGAAATAGTGCTATACTGGAATGAATAGCAGGTATAAATAGGACGAGAGAACAGGCAACACATCAGCATGAAGCCTGATATTTCAATGTCATTACAGAACAGAGGCCAAAACAGTAAACACTAAAGTATCTTCTTGTTTTCTGGTACTCTGAATATTCACTATTATCAGAAAGGAATTTAGGAAGGAAATCAAATCAAAATAGTTGAGATTTGCTTCTAAACATGACTTGTCAATAAGTGCAAACCTTTCATAATTCTTCTGAAGAGTTATGCATGTATCTGGATGCCAAAAATGAGGCAAAGYTTACTTTTCTAAATACTTTTACAGGATTAGAATATATGATTCAAGTATTTCCACATTCAGAAAAGCCATTGAATCTAAAATTTCTTTAAGAAAATAATTAAGGGCTTATCTCTTGCAAAAATGCCAACTGAATAAGAGAAAATGAATAGTTTTTAAAATAAACAGGTATAAGAAAAAAATGTCCATATAGATACTGCTTACTGTTTTTCCGTGCAGCCCTGGGCACTTTCTGGGTGTCCATTCGCAGTCTTTAATGAATATGAGTTCCGGAACAAACAAGGATGTAAAATTATGGAAGTCACRTACCTTTCAGGTGCCTTTATTCTGGCAATCAAAATCAACAACACTGAAAATCTTGAAAATAAATTTTCATTATAATGTGGTAATTTGTGAGAACAGGTTGGTTGCCTACATCCTACTCTGGGGTCTCAAATCCGGTTGAGGTTCTTTGTCTCTCTCGACTTTGGTTCCTCAAGACCTCCACTATCATGAGCTAATGACACTTGCCTACCTCGCAGCAACTTTGTGAGGATAAACACATGAAAACGTGTGTGTTGCTCGAAATCTGTGCTAATGTGGGAGGCTGGCAGTCAAACTCCTCTACGTCCTTGCTGTAGCAGGCAGCAAACGCTGCCTCTTCTGAAAGACAAATTTTGCACAGCTTGCTTTTACTTCCAGTAAAGGTGATTTCTCTTATCGATTCATCTGGCCCTGAGACCCATCTCTCCCTCCTCTCACAGCAGCTACAGCTGGTAAATACTGATGCGGAGGGAAGTCTGCTCTGGGAAACTTCACTACACAGTCCCTGACCTTCCGCAGTGTTTGTGTGCTTATTACTGCGTGACCTTCTACTAACGCCATTCTCTTCACGTTATTTTAAAGGTCAAAACAGAGTCCTTTAAAAGYCAATAGATAGATGTTTTGGATTTTCTTTTTTCTTTCTTTCTCTTCTTCGGGAATTGCTTCTTGTTATTATTGAAACCAGCTGAAACGAGCTAGCAGGGGAGCAAAGRCGGAATGAGGGCTGGAGCTCATAAAACAAAAGCGCTGCGCGGCACAGAGCACCTGCGTGAGGGCAGCAAACCTAACGCATGTACCGTTCCTCACAGGGCAGTACGGTGCCATAACCACTCCTATCAAAGCTATATTTTGGTCAAACAGAACAAGCATTCACCATGTGTCAGCAATTGAGCCTAGTAAATTATTTGTCACTTTTCTCAGTGCTCCCTAAGTACTGTCAGCTTTTCATAGTTTGACTGTTTATAAGGTGACATTTGAAAGAGTGGTAAAAGCACCTTTTTCTTTTAGCTATATATTTGTATACTGTTAATGTTTGGTACACTGGGGCCCACCTCAGAGAGTTCATAGACTACTCATGTACCAGAATCACGTTGCCTATAGGGTCAGTCAGTAAAAAAAAATAAATAAAAAGAGTTGTTAACTGCTTTTGTGAAAGGATAATTTATTTTTTACCTGAAGAATGATAGCTGAATAAAGCAAACTCTCACCCAAACTGTGGAGAGTGTAAACGTTCAGATACTTATTTGGTCTCACACAGCCTGAGATTATGAACTGTATCCCTCATTCCAGAAAAATATTCAGACCATTGGGTTGTTTTTATGTGGGTCTCTCACTTGGTCTTAATTTTGACTTTCATCTCCCTTTGTGCTGAAGAATGATTTTCAACATAGTTTTGGTGAAAGTAGTACACTCAAGAAACAGTAATTGACTTTTTCAGAAAGGAAAAAGCCCTTCATCAAAAAGCTCCTCAGCCGACAGACAGGCAGAGTSAAAAGGATGGCTGTTGCATTTAAAGCCCAAAACTGTGTGCAGTATCAAACACCTCCTACTTGAATCAAACAAAATCGGTACCAGCTCTAGCTGCAAARCATACTACCAAAGGACAACCACTTTAAGGACAGAAAGTCAGACTTTCTGGGCAGGGTATTGTTCCTCTTAAACAACACAAGGTTCTCTGAGGTCATTAAGGATGGATGTTACATCAAACAACTAATATGTTTAATGTCTTCAAATCACTGTCAGCATAGATCTAATGGTGATTCTGGGGAAAAACCTCAAGCTGTACAATTGTAAAGTATACATTAAAGAATAATTAAACCCCCTGTGTGAACCATGCCCCTGTGATATAACTGGGATATCTTTTCCATTGGGAATCACAGTATAAATTTGAAAGGAATTTTTCTGATGGAGCACAGAAGATCTACTTTTTCCAACAATAAACCCTCATGGTATGAGTCATCCTACCCAAAYTTAAAATATGTACTACATAGATACCTACTTCTGAGCTAGTCACCCTTTATGCTCAAARCAGAGAAATAGGTATTATTAGAGCACAATTTATTTGACCTATATTAATGTCCACTTCTACATGAGATGAATTAAGCCCCAGTTACCATTAACTAAACTGACAACAATTCCATTGGCTATACAGAATCTCTAGAGTGAATTGCTCAGATGTTGGTATTTATCTACCAATAAGATGAAGCTAATCCTATCCAACTGTGCTAAGAAAACTTTGGAAGAGAGCCCCTCTCAAACCCATTCTGAGTGATCTGGCAAACAGCAGATGTTCCTAAGGAATGGCAGTGGGAAAGAGCTTTTTTGCTCAGGTTGCAGGAATCTAACAAGATGTCAGGAGTCCTCTCCAAATTTTCAGGCTCCTTTACAACAAACTAAAGAATTGCTTGGAAAATCATAACTGGCTATTTTTAAATGAGGAGAAGAGAATTAGGGGCATTTCTGACTTTGCTCAGTCTTTTTGATCTAATGTTGTGAACAGAGTAGGGCACAAGTCCTTCCATTATCCCTTTGCTCCTTCTCCTTACAGCATAATATGCAGAGAAAGGAAATCAGAACACATGTCTAAAAGTAAGATGTGGAGTTCCTTGATTAGGTTTGGTATCTGAATGACTGAGGAACGAAACACCCGTATATTGTCATTAGGTCATCAGTGATCTCCCTCAGGACAAGTGCTTGGGCAACATCAGGATAGCAAGCAGTACACCTGGGGCTTGAGTATCACTTGATACTGTGATAATGACCCTTATGAGGTGTTACATAAGATCCAAAACATTTTATGTATGTGTTCATACTGAATGAAGTGTTAATAACAAAACATGTTGTTACAGACTATACAAAAATAATAGTTTTTCTTACGCAAATATTACAATGTGCAAAAAAAAWTACAATGGGCATAGGTGAGAGAGGAAAGTTAATTTGGTCCACAGATGACATCAATCACTGAGAAAGTAAAATTTGTATATTTACTGTCCAGTTTAAAAAGACTTATTTGTTATATTTAGTACATGCATAGCTTGAAGGGGGAAGGAATGCCATCCTTACAAATAATTAGAGCACAAAAGTAAGTAATCTCCAAGGGCCTGTCTGTAATTAACTAAGTGATCTTATCACAGTGGTAATGTACCTCTAATTTGGACTACTTCCATCCTAATAATACAACCAGTGGGCTTAACTGTCAGATAAAAAATCTAACTGGGGGGATGATCAAGAAGATATTTCTTTTCTAAGACACAGAATACAATTAACAATGTTAAAAAATATTAGCTTTGCCCAGGACCTTCAAAGAAGATTAGAGGAGAATTAAAATGAAATTTCAGTGAGGACAGCTTCTGACATCAGTGCTCTTAAGAGTGATAAATAATGAGATGTTTACGAGGGGAAGAAGAGTACTAAAAAACCTTCATACACTTATGGGTAATAAAAAGGCCTAAGGAATGCAAAGCATGATGCTACATGAACTGACTAAAACCACTGCAGCAAGCACAGAAATGGGCTGAATCAGACTGTAAACAGTGAGTGAATCAAATGGATTACTAACTTCAATGCTGAAATCCCTCATGTCATGATATTGTCCAATTTAAACATATAAGAAATCAGAAAATTGTGGTAAATAAACAAAAAAGCAGATCTGTTGAGAGCAGAGAGGTAGTTCTGGTATCAGTTGAAGCAATGACTAAGGTTATTACTTGGAATGAAAGAGTTGTTTCCCAGCCACGTGCTTCTCCTCAAAAGCAAGTAAGTAGGAAACAAGCAATTCCATCCAGAGTAAGTAATTCATTCTTTGAGCAATGAAAAGYTTCCATTCAGCTGATGCAGATGTTTTCACCAGCAAAAAGTAGCACTGAAGGTTCACTTGAGACTTCAGCTTCACAGGAGGTTGCTATCGAGGTTCAATTTGCTTATCATCCATAGTTCCTTCTTGAAAAGCCTCAGGTTGGATCTGCAGAAATCTATTTGGTATTCCAGRAGGGAATTTCAGAGCATGATTATTATCTTAATCCCATCTGTCCTTGCAGTGGCACAGGCATGCGTATTCATCCTGCTCAACATCAGGCATCTCCATGTGACTTAGTTACCCTATATTCCCTTGAGAATCAGCAGAGAGAAATAGAAATTTCTAGGGTGCAATGCCATCTGAGAAAATCCAGATAYCTGGTACTAGAAATGGTTTTTGTTACAAGAGTGACTAGTGTCAGAAGGAACAGAATGGCCARTGGATATCCCTAGCCACAAGGTTAGGGAGGATGTGTAGGCAGCCTGTACTCAGGCAGAAGTTACACTGTCCATAAAGGTGTTGTGGATGCAGGTTTCATGCAGGRTGCAGCATTAATCCTGAGACCAGCCAGCAAGGCAGAACATAATCAGTCCTGACTGTAAGTCGTGTTTCCATCTAATGCTTGAACAACATAAAAGCGGTGGTCCTGCCGCAACAAAGCAGGCTCGTCTCTACCAGGTGATTACAGGTGTGCAACGTTCACTCAAATATTCCCATGTTTAATTTCCCTGTTGACGAATCCAGGACATTGAACTTGTGAGTCAGTGTGAAATGCTTTCATAACTTTTTATGTTCTTTTTTGCAAAGCTGACTGGCTCCAGTTTCACCTCTCCCTACACGTGGCCTGCAAATGGACAAATGTAGCCCTACTGCAATCAGCTGTTGCTATCTGTGTGCAGAAAGCACTTCATGTGGAAGAGCTGAAAATCTAAATCACTATGTAAAAAGTGACTTGACAGACCAGCTAAGCAGAGCTTTGTGATTCTTTCTGAGATGCAAYAGAATAAAGCCTTTTACAACACAGATGTGTTATTCTTTCTGCTGGCACCTTAGGCCCGTAAGAGAGGAGAGAAAGGGTAAGGGGTGATAGTAGAGAAGGGGAGTGGAGAAAGGTGAGAGGAGGGAAGGAGATGGAGGAAAAACTGATCTTCAGCCATTTCCAATAATTTTGCATTTTGTTGCTATGCTAACGATTGCATAGCCAGTCTGAGATTTCTCCAATAAAGCCACTATATTATGTCCCTAAAGAGAACTAACCACAAGATTGATATATTCGCATTATCATCCCTTTGGGAAATGGGATTAGTTCTTCTGGGATAAGATTGCTGCGTAAACACCTCCCTCTCTTCCTACAAAAATACTGTAATTACATCTAAATTGATATTTTACTTCAGTAACTCCAGTTTCTTCTCTTACAGGATGTCTTTTATTCATCACTGCTTCCAACATACCTCCTGCACCTTTKGTCTGCTATTGACTGGAAAAAAAGCAGTTTCCTCTTTAGCAGATTATTTTAGTTCCAGATGGCCCTAACTTGCAGTTTCATTAGATCCTGTCTGCAYTTTCTTTCTCTTCTGGTTCCTTCATTTCACTTGCAGCACTTTACACCTATTTCTCTGGAAGTAGATCTTAATCCTTCTGCCTCTCATAATAATTCTGTGGCCATTTTTTCTATTAATAAAAATAAATAACTAGATAAAATGAAGTCAGAAAATCACTGAAGCCAAATGATCACAAAGCTAAACATCTCCTGTCTTGCTGAAAGGGAGGGAGGAATGATGCTCTTTAATCCACACTTTGTAGTATTCAGTTATATTCAAGCTGTGAGGCAGATGTTCCCTGATGAACAATTARCAAAAAAACCTGACTTGAAATCATAAATCAGCACTTGCTTCTGATCTACAGGGTTTAGAAGCACAACAGGGCATAGGAGGCAACAGACATCACCTCAAGAGAGCTGCTAGTTAACTGTAAAATGTCTCTGAACAAAGATTTTGATCCCATAGTGTGCTGGATGCATCCTGAGTAGTCTCCATTCCCCGGACGCCAGAACTCTCCAAGTACCTTCAAGCCATTTTCACAGACATAGAAAACAGAACTAGAAGGCTCCTGAAAAGGTCATTCCCTTACTCAAGGCAGGATCAAATACACTCATACTTGCCAGGTTTTTGTTTAATCTATTCTGTAAAGCTCGAGCAATGGGAGTCTGACACTCTCTGTAGGCAACCTGTACTATATTTGTCATTAGTAAAAATTCCCATTGAACTGCAGTATTCCTTGGTGCAACCAAGCTGATAATTCCTACCCTCTCTTCAACAGCTCTTGTTATGCCCAGTATTACACGCTGAACAGTGAAAAGACTTTTGGTGTTGTACCACAATGAAAGCAAGGGAAAACACTTCTACTGAATACTARCAAAATTTTGAAAATTATAGCTACATTTCAACATCTACTTAAAATCTAGTATAGAACCCGAAATGACAAACAAAACAGTTGATTGGGTCACTGCAGAGAGGCTGTTAGACACTAGCCCATGCAAGTGTTGACAGCTCATTACTTTAAATAAATGAGATAGTTTCAGTCTAAGTATTCCTTTCTAAAAGAAAATAACCAAACACCTAAATGACAAACACCTAAAATCTATGATTTTTCTAGGAAAGCCTAGAATTTCTATATTTCTACCTAAATATAAAAAAAGAAATTAGGATGAAAAAATTCAGGGGAAATTAGAGGATGATTCAAAGATGACCTATGTGCATGCACAACGACTGTCTTTACAGTAATGCTAAATTGGTTTTAAACAGCTGTAAACATAATCATTTATTTAGGAAAGAGAGCTGCATGTGTAACATCTGCCACACTAAAAAGTATTCCAAGGACTTAAACTGGTAAATTCATAGCTTATGCTAATGAACTGGATTTCTAACTATAATCGATGACTTYTTTCATCTGGATTTGTTGGGGATATGAAAATGTAATATATAGACCAATGTGCTGCAGGAGTAGTTCCCCAGAATAAACCTTAAGATGCGTTCTCAAAGTCGCTTGCTTACTGGATAACTAAGAATGGAACATGAAATCAAATTATGCAGCCTTTTNAAAAAAAAAAAAAAAAAAAAAACAGGAATCAATGTTATGCTGATTTGAAAGTACACTTTTCACTGATTGCAGAATGCAAATATCTATATTGATTTTTCTATGTCCCTCTCCTCCTTGCATTCAAACATATTGTGTCTCTACATATCTTTCAAACTTGAACATATATCATCTAATTAGTAGGCCAGAGAAGTAAGATGCATCTGATTAGGATTTCATCGTGACCTTTGACGGTTATTTCATCCTTTTTCCGTGCCATTTCACTTTCAAAGTCTATTGGAGCTCGTTAAGGACTCTGAGCTGTTGTCTGAAGTCAATGTCTTCTTATACTCTAGCACGATTTCCCAGCCTATAGGGAGGGAACAGGAGAGAAYTGCCAGGTTGGCAATTCTTGAATTGTCTTCAAGAAGCTTCAGTGCAGTACAAAACTGAATGTATTTCTTTTAATAAAGTGGAAATAGGGGTGAAAAAAAACAGAGTCCTGAGATACCATATAGTGGAAGATAGCATAATCTTTCCATTTGTAACATTGCTCTGATAAATGTAGCAGTAGATTGGAAGTAGATCATAAGACATAACCACTTTTTGGTTGCAGAAAGGGGTTCCCATAGAATGCCCACTGTAAATTGAATCCGCTAAACCAATGAAGAGCTGGAGTAAAGAGTCTACCCCAGTTTAGGGTGCACAGCATGACACAGATATGATTTGTTGTACTTATATTTTTATTTTGTCTTCTCTGGAGAACAATCAGTGGGAATGAGGAAACAGGTAACAAACTAGAAAGAACTAACTAGGCTATGTTCTAGGTAAAGTCCTTGTGTWTTTTTATATAGATGAAAAAGCCACATTTGAGACTTTGGGAAAAATGGGTAACGACACAGTAAAGATGTTTTCCAAAACACAAAACCATGAAATAAAYCTGCAGCAATAACAGGATCATATATCTGGGGAGACAACACATCATCACTGCAAACTTTCTTTTCTTTGATTGGCCTTATTCCACAATGGAGAAACATAAATTCTTACAAGACACAATTCATTTTCCCCMAAATATCTATTTCATGGTAAAGCAAACTGTTCCTTAAGCTCCATTAACTCTATTGATTACATCTGCACTTGATGGGAAAGGGAGCCTGACTAGCTGAGATGGAGATGTGAGGTTCATTGAAGCTAGTCAGATGAACCCCATCCTATGAGTCTTGACTATGTGCTTTATTTCCAGTCTCTATCAGGGACTGACATCAGTTCAGAGCTTCTTTAAAGCCAGGTCTACATTACAGCTCTACATTATAATTATATTGGACTGGATGAAGTTGGAATACATTCTCATTAACTTCTAGCTGACAGTATGGTGAAGATATGGCTACGGGTAAAGAAGCTCCATCATGTTAGTAAAATCATTCTGCGGTGTGGTAGAAATGGTGTGATGTAATTCACTAAAAACCAAACAACCAACAACCTACTTCTATTGTTGCACACTGAGTCTATACAAGGGAACTCCAACACAGCCTTGCTGGAGGAGCTGCACTATTAAGACAGCCAAGGCCTATTTGCACATGAAGGAAAGACTGGATAGGATAAAGCTTTTGAGTGAAAAGTGGATTTTGCTATTCTGTGTTCTACCTCTCTAGTGGCTGAAATAGTTAAATATTTCTTCACTTCATTGGCTAAAATGCAGCTTGATTCTGAAATACAAAAGCTAATCTGTAGGTTGCATTCATGTGCTTACATAAACTAAATGTAATTCCACTGTCTAATATAAATATATAGAAGTGAGGCTGGGGAAGATGAGTATCATAAAGATTTGGATACTAGCAAGAAATAAGATAATCTTGTAAAATTAGGGACATGGAAAAAGGACATGGAAAGGAACTGTGAGATACCTAGGCTTAGCTCAGTCACATAACATGCCTTCTACAAATTTTGTCACTGCAGTACAATCATCTCCTTATGTAGAATGTATAATTGAATTCCATTACAATATAGTTTAACTCCTACAAAATTATACTTCTTTAATTGGGTACAGTTACAAACATTGGATGAAATGTTGCTTTCCTTCCTTTCCACGGCTTTTTTTCCTAAAAGTCCCATAGTAACATTGGCTCAGATTTTATCTGAATGTCAGAGTACTAATGATTCTTCCAATCAAATAATGCAGGCAGTGTTGATCTAAGGTGTATCTCAGCCTATGATGAAAGTGAATTTGTTAGCATAGTAGTGTAAAGCTCCCATCTGAACTTCATATTGATTTTTATCAGATCTAACCTAATCTATTCATCTCAAATCCTTTCACTTGTTCTCAGTGTTCTTTGTTTTTCCTTGTTTCTGTCTCTTAATATCCTCCTGACCTTTCCATAACCATGTTGTACCTTTTTCCATTTCTCCCTACTCATTAAAATTTCAATATGGATTTGGTATCTACTATATATATTCAAATAGAAGCACTCTAACTTGTGACATACATAATTTGTTGCCTAAATTTATCCTTCCCATCATATTTGTAAAAAATTATAATGCCCACACTAACTGTTCACTGTCCATCAGTGTAATGGTATTTTTCCTACCTCCATTTTACATAAATGTTGGACTGCTGCATTATCTTTTACACTGCAAGCTCCTTTTTGTAGTAACTCAGAGTTTGAAATGGGGAATTTTAAAAAATCATTTTTAATTAAATTATTCATTGTACAGCTCTAATCTCTGAGTCCTCACCTTGTTTTCAAACATGAACAGGACTTGGTAAGAATAAGACATTACTCCTACCCATATGCATACCTTCAGCTTGGAAAAGGTGGGTAGGTGAAAGAAGATAATAACAGATCTCTCAATGCCCTGTGCAGGAAACTGTGCTGCTTTTTTATTGCCTGTGGATTGTTCAGCATTAAGTATTTCACATTTTTTTCATTCATATAGAATAATATCTTCATAACTCTAACCAACTGACTTCAGTGGGATAACTACAACATAATGACAYAGAAGGAAAAGGAGCACAGTTCATCCCAGTAAAAAAGTACTCAAAACTACAGCTCAATACCACACAGGAGTGCAGGATATTACTAAATCTTTTGTTCAGATTTTCTTGTACTGCAGTATGAGTAAGTTGTTTGACTCTTATAGCAATAAGTAAGTCATTCAAGCTACTCATAACAGGACTAAATATATCCATGTTACACTCATGTTCAGCACATTATATTCCAGCATACTAACCCTGTTTTCAAAGTCCTTTTTTCTTGAACTTCTCAGCCATGAAAATGAAAGGCAACATTAGTGCTTCAATTTTTAAGCCTCTTTTAAGACCTTTCTTCTTTTCTGAACAATTTAGACACCAAGTTATCCATCTAGTCTCTAGCTGTTTGCCAGCTCAGTAGGACAAATGTCTCCCCAGGACTTGCAATATCTGCCAACTCTGTGAGGAATTTTGTATATCCCAAGATATCTCAAGAAGCACTAGACACCTATGTTCAGGCAACTGAATTAAGCCTCAGAGAGATATTCAGTTGGTCAGATTCAGACACCCCTCTGGGGAGAGATGACTAGCTCTTCAGATTCCAATGGCTGTACTGGTGACATCTCCCCAGTCTATGCTTACCATGTGGACACCTGGAAATGAACACAAAAACTTACGTGATTGATTCTTGGGACTAAAGCACAGCCCAGTTCTAAAAGCATTCTCCTCCTCTAATGATAACGGATCTTAATATTCATCCAGAAGTTGATTCACCTCAAGCAGAGACAGATGTAAAATAGGTGGCGTGATTTGTTTTCCTACTGCTAGTGGTGAACAAATCCTACACTACTAGGCTAAATCAAGTGCCTAACTTTCAGAGGGCTAGCATTGCCTGAGTCTTTCTGAAAAGTAGYAATAATAATAATAATAAAAGTTAGGTATGTTCAAATGAATGGTCATAACAGCCATATGGTAACATATGAATTAGCTAAAAGATATTAATATTAATTAACTATAAGATACTAAAAGCTTGCATATGTTCAGGGAGAAACTGGACAATTGGAAGACAGCTCCACTGTAGGTTTATAAATATGCTGAAACTACATCCAGATCAGGAAATCCCTGAACGGAAATACATTAACATTAGAGAAGTGCCAGGAGAAAGTACCACATATTCTTGTGCTATACGCTTTGCCAAGCATCCACTTTAAGCCACTATTGGAGACTGAGTCAAAAGGGGTTTTAGCCTGTTCCAGTACAAGCATTCCTCTGTTTTAATGTGTAATGATATATGCTTCCATTTGAGTTAGCTGTTAAAATTCCCTTTWTAGGCAGTGAAAAGAAGCAGAAACTTGTAGGGCATGGTTCACTTCCCTATAAAGTAGATGCCTAAAGTAAGTCAGATGGATTGTGCCCTCCAGGACCAGCTGCCCTCCATGAATTATTAAAGCATCCYTGGATAACGAGCTCAGGTGCAGATGTCTGTATCCTAGCTGCCTAGGGTTAGACCCAAATGAGAGTCCAAGTATATGTAGGACTTGGGTATAAACTTTGGTAAACATGAAAAATTTAAATAAAAACGTATAAGTAATGAGCTGTATCCACAAGAAATTCTGAGGGCAAGAAGAAACAACTTAGACTSACCTAATGAACATCAGAATACCAACAGAAATGTTATCATCACTGGGTTATAGCTAACATGTAACAGTGCCATCCGCACAGCCTATACTCCTTGCTGCTGCCTATTCATCACCCTTCTTTTACATCCATAATTTAGCCTGCAAACCCACTAAGACATGATGCCTCCTTTTTCTGTTTGTTCTTCATGGTACTAATCCAGCTTCTATTGAAATTTGTTGCTAAATTTGGATGTATTTTAATGGGGAATGTTTCAGGCCTTAGATGTTGASACTTTGGAGAAGAGGGATACTACAAATAATTAATGAGTTCGGTTAATTGAGTTAATTATCAAAATACGTATTGATTATTCTGGAGATTGTTGACTATCTGCTAATTATACAGTCTCTTTACTTACCAGAGATGCACAACATCAGCAGATACAAAACAAAAGCACGTCTGGGTTTTTTTGTGTGTGGAATAAGCCCCTTAAGGATAGTAGAGCTAAATGAATAAGGCAAAGATTTAAAGATAGTCTTTTTATACCAACGGATAACAAGAACTTATTATACACAAATCTTGCTATGGGCAAAAAGAAACCATACCTCCTTATATGTGATGCCAAGGAATGTATTATTAGCCTAATTTAATTTGTTAACAGTGCCAACAAAAAAAGAGTTATGAGTCTAGTTATAATGGATCTAATACAGTTTAAAACTATCTGATTAATTAAAAAAAATCTCATTAACAATACTACAGATAAAAGTTGGTATAATGTCCCCTGCTTCTATTATCTACCTCTTTCTCTGGTGTTATTCCTACCCTTCTGCTCCACCTCTGAATCCGGTGTTTTCAGTCTGGGGTGGTGGATGAAGTTTTACTGGGAGTTGTCACCATTGTGAGATCTTCAGCAGAAGGACTATGCATGGCAGAGTTATCCCCTTTACCAGGAAGTGCATGATTTCATGGTTTCTTTTTCTTTACCCTGATATCTGCCTGGGGCCATTTCTATGTTTTCTAATATGCTTTATATCTTGCTTTTTCTTCATTGGTCTGCAATTTCACATTACTTTTGGCTTTACTGAATATAGTGCACTGTAAATATGTTAGACACTTATACTTTCCCTTTCTGTTGTCCCTAAAACTGGTTTTGGTCAGCTTCTAAATTTGCATGACTGTAAGTAAATGATTGCTGGTGAGTTGCTGATAGTCCTGGGGCCTCTGACATCATTCTATGCCATCACCTTGGAAGTCTCTGCTGTCACCCACGMCTGTTCTTCTTTACACTGTATTATTTCAGGATCATAGATAGGCCCTTCTACTCAACCTAACTACTCATTACTCTTAATTATAACAAAGTTATTAAGAATTTGTACAAAGCTAAACAACACTAAAACAAATCAGCTAATAGCTACCTGGTGGTTAGACAACTGCTGTTGCAGCTAAACTAGCTAAAGCAAAACTCCAACAAAGCTGAGGCAAGTCCAGGCAAAACTTGACAGCAAGCCAGTGTGGTTAGCCTAACACAGAGGCTGGGTCCTGGTACCAGCAATGCCCATTTACCTTTATTGGGCTACTGTTTCTGCTAATAGGAAGAGACATGTCAGTGCACTACATTATTGAGCTTGAAATGTGTTTTTGATTAAYTGAATTTTGACATTTTCATAACAAACTTCTGTGAACTTCATTACTGATGCCTTTGAAAGTATATTCCTTTTTAGGAAGAAGAGAGAGCGATCAAACACTATTGTTCTATTTCTGTTTCAGTTTGGTATTTCTTTCAATTCACTTGTACCCAAGTATTAGTCATTTCCAGAACTACAGAATATCAAGCTCCCTGGTTCTATTTCCTTTTATTTTATTTTTTTTAAACTTAACTTCCAATATTATCTTGAGCTCATCTTCTTGCACCTATTTTCTCATCTGTAAATCAGATAGCACTATTTTTATATGGTATTTCCATGACCTAGAAAAGACGTTATTTACCAAAAGCATTTCATAGAAGTATYCCATGCTCATTACTTGAGATACTTTGCATATGCAAAGTGTTATTGGTGGTAAGCTCTACCCATGGAATTTTTAAAATATAGTTCTATATATATAAAAAAAAAGAAGTAAGAACTTGACTTAATCCTTTGGATGTAAGATGTGGTCTTTTAATGTCTTCCTTTCAAACCCTAAAGGTCATACCACTATCAGAAGAGTTTCCTAGCTTGTATTTAGCTGTATCAGGACAAGAGGCAATGGGCAAAAAATGAACCACAGGCAGTTCCGCCTGAACGTGAGGAGGAATTTCTTCACTGTGAGAGCAACAGAGCACTGGAACAGGTTGCCCAGAGAGGTTGTGGAGTCTCCTTCTCTGGAGATCTTCAAGGCCTGCCTGGATGTAACCCTGTCTACCATGCTCTAGGTGACCATGATTGAGCAGGGAGGTTGGACTAGATGATCTCCAGATGTCTCCTCCAACCTCAACCATTCTGTGATTCTGTGATCTCTGATTACATAATCAACATTTGTTTAGGAAAAAGAGAAAAACTGGCATCTCCTTTAGCAGTGGAGATTGAACACTATTATTTAATGCAAATGGACATGGAGAACTGACATAAAGATGAAGAATATTTCCAAAGAAATGTTTTGAGAAGTCAGTAAAAGATTTTACTTTGTCATTCTTCTTGTGGTGTTCATAAAATCATTCTGCATTGTTTGCTCTGGAATAAAGTAGTAAAATTCCACAGTATTTCAATCATTCTGTACGTAAGTGGCACCCTGTTCCCCTGGTGATGCATTATATTGTTTTGCTTAATTAACCCATCAATTTTAGCATTGCTAGCTGTCCCTTGTTGCCCTTGGGATTCTAATAGGGAAATGTTCTGGTTTTTGTGTGTGTGTATGAGGTGTGGCTGGGTAGGTGTAAAGAAGCAGCATGCTCATGTTTCAGTTCAGAAGTAGTTTATGGTTAGTATAGAAGGAGATTGAATATTACATTTAATATGTGCTCTCTCTATCTTCTCTCTTTAGCAATCAGATGTTCCTTTCATTATTTAGTCTTAAAACATTCCAAAACCCAGTAGAAACGAAAGTAATAAAAAATAATCTTTTTATTTTTTTTGCACTTTTAATRAGAGAAAAGTGTCATCCTATTATACCCAGCTAATTCATTAGCAAAACTTAGCAAACAAATACACATTATGCAGTTTACAAAGATCCAAGATGAAATGATGCCATCTGCATTAACTCTGCTCAGGACACCAGAGTTAATGTCTACCTTAAGTTAATGTCCATCARGGTTTGTGTTAGGGTACTTTAAATCCAACAACAGCACAAACATTGGGGATACCAAGTCCAAAATATGGAGKTCTCACACAAGTGCAGAGCACTAAATAACATTCTTGCAGATAGYCCAGTGATAGGTGGTCATCTCCTTGAACAACAACCATTCACACAGAGACAAGCATTGATACCAAAGTTACAGATGTATCTCCTTTCAATGTTCTGGCCATCTAGACACTAAACATGGAAGCACAGCCTCCTCACCCAGCTGGAACCTGGCTTACAGGCATATTTCACCTCATATCCTAAGCGTGCTCAGCAACTTAAAAGGCACCAGCACATCATTAGAAGGTTTGGAGACCTCTCACCAGTTTAGAATAATTTGCAAGGTTCCAGAACAACAGAAAGGATGCAAGTGTGGGACCTAGTTGTGCTCTTGTTTGGGTGAYCCCGACTCATACAGACACAGCCACTAACAAAATTTTGAGAAAAAGACTAAATGTGATAGGAAGCGTGTGTGTGAAAAGTTTACATACAGTTTACATCACGCTATTCGGTTATGCAATTAAATACAGGATTATTTCTCAGTAGACATAGCTCCATTTGTTGAACTTAGAGGCAAAGGGAAATACACTGACTAACAACATCTGAGGTCTAATCATGTGTGTAAGGTAACAGATGATGTGGCTATCCCTTTCCTATCATTTGAACACGGGAACTGAGGATTTTCTGCAGATCTCTTAAGCCAGTAAAATGGCAGGTCATGAGAGCTTCTGTTAGGAAATCACATTGGCTATAACCAAGATTCTTGTACTAGCATTTACTGAAGGAAGACATCATGCCAGAAATATAAATATAWGTGTTTAAGTATAGACTTTCACCATACAAGAGCAAAAGATCCTGTTCTATTTTTTAGGCATAAGAACTGTATACTTCCCTCCATCCTACATCCAAATTATTTTTATCTGTTGCATCTGCAACATCTCCTCTTACTCCTACCAAATCCATTTATTTTTCTCCCCACATATAGACAGATACTCCACATACACGACAGGACATCTGTTGCTACTACTAGTGGTCATACAGACCGTGATTTAAATTGGATCTTGTTGCTGTGGGACATTTCTGTATATTCATATGCTTCTTTTTTCTAGCAGAGTATGCATCTTATTTGCAATACAGAACAGAAATACAAAACACTGTCCTCATCTCACAGCTCTCCTAAGTGAGCAAAATCATCTTTCTTTTCTTTCTTTTTTTTTCCCTAGGCTGAACTCTGCTTTTATTTAATCTCACCATCTCCCAAGAGAGTTCTTACTGCAGCTCTGTACTCTTCTGTTATTTACTGGCTACTCTGTTGCAACGATAATTGCTTTCCAAGGCAGATGGGGAAAAGGAGAAAACCCATATTGAGATGACCATGAAAGATAGGCTGAATGGACTTGGTCACAGTTTGTTGTCTCTAGTTGCATTGCAAAAGGAGGAAGGGTAAACTCCCTCATGTTCCTCAGTGACAGTGGTTCAGATTCATCACCCTAACCTGGACTCATACTCCTCCTAGCTTTCCTCTGCTGTCCAAAGTGACAAAGACTTACTAAATATCATTGAGCTACCCTAAACAGAAATTGGCCTTTGTAGATCCCTTTGGCAGCTGTATAGGAAAAGCCAAAGTACTCCTAATATAAGACCTGAGTGACGTGTTTAAGAAAGGATGGATACAGGCGTATGTTCCATTCCACAAGTAGAGCTACAACCYAGAGTCCAACCCTTAGAGTACCTAGTATTAGACAGATGGATTTCAGAACACAAGACAGTTGCTGCTGTGGGCATGAGGTYGCATAGTATGTGGGCATGTTTTCTAACCTCTCTTGCCTCTGTAATGTGACATACATCTGAAAAAAAGCTGTAAGTGCTATTGAACGAGAATGAGAGAAATTTATATCTATATTGTACTGGTTGTGAAGAGTGCATTAAGGACAAGAAAGGAAAATCAACTTTGAGTTGAACAGCAATGAATTACTAAATCCACTCTCCTGTGCTCCCACAAAAGGGGGGAGAGATAAAGAAAGAAAAMGTAATGTTTTCAGGCTTCATTGCAAACTACTGGTAAAAAATAAACACAATAGATAAAATTCTAGCCCACGTAAAACCAGTGAGAGCTTTACCATTCACTTGAAGAGGATGAAGAAATTACCCAGTGCCCTTTAAAATCCAGTGCTGGAACTTTTGTTAGGAGACGTTTTTGTGGGGGCCAACACTGAAAATAACTTCTGCAGCATGTGGTAAGTATAAATAAAAGTACCAAGATCAAAAGGGCAAAACAATTATGCACTCCTGAAAAGCCCTCCTCTGCCCTTTTCTTGGTACCAGAACAAACAAAYAAAAACTCAGTGAAAATACAAAAGCAACTCCTGAAGAGAAGGAAGCTGCATCATCTTTAGAACAAAAAACTCAAAGCTGCATTGCAAAGAGCTAGATGAACACTTTAGGTTATGCAGAAGCAGGGACAGGTGATCCAGAAGGAATATTGAGACACTGTCCAAGCATGCAGGGATGGGGTTAGGAGAGCCCTCCTGGAGTTTTAAACCAGCAAGAGATGGGAAAGGCAACAAGAAAGGCTTCTAYAAGTACTTTAGCAGCAAAAGGAAGCCTAGGGAAACTGCAAACCCACTACTAAATGAGGGYCCTCATGACAAAGAACACCAAAAAGACAGGGGTACTGAATGCCTTCTTCTCAYGCTTTATTGGCAAGCCCAGCCTTCAGGAATAYAAAGCCCCTGACAACAGAGGGAGGTGTGCAGCAAGGAAGTCTTATGCTTGTGGAAGAAGATTAGCTTAGGGAAAATGTAAATAAACCAGCCATACATAAGTTCTTAGGCCCTGATGAGATGCATGAGTGCAGAGGGAGTTGGCCCATGTCATTGCAAGGYCATTCTTAATATCTTTGAAAGATCATGGTGATYCGGAGAGGTTCCTGAGGTCAAGAAGGGAGCAAGTATCACTCCCATCTTCAAGAAGGGCAAGAAAGAGGATCTAGAAAACTACAGGTCAGTCAGCCTCACCTCGATCCCTGGGAAGATGATGGAGCAACTAATCCATATTTTCGAATATGTGAAGGACAGGAAGGTAATTGATAATACTCAGCATTGATTTATGATGGGGAAATCAGGCTTTATCAAACTGGTACCCTTCTATTATTAAATAAGTGTCTTGCTGGATGACAGGAGAGCAGTATATGTTGTTTACATTGACTTCAGTAAGGTTTTTGATGCTGTCTCCCATAACATCCTCACAGAGAAGCTGAAGAACTGCATACTAGGTAAGTGGTCAGTGAGGTAGACTGAGAACTGTCTGAATCGCTGGGCTCAGAGGGTTGTCATCAGCAGCACGAGGCCTGGCTGGAGGCCAGTCACTAGTGATGTCTCCCAGGGGCTGACACTAGGGCCAAAAGCAYTTAGCATCTYTTTTAATGACCTGGATGGTAACACCAAATACACYCACAAGTCTGCAGATGACACGAAAYCAGGAGGAGTGGCTGAAACACCAGATGTTTGTGCTGCCATTCAGAGGGACCTCAACAAGCTGGAGAAATGGGCAGAGAGGAAMCTCAGCTAAAGGAARTTCAACTAGGGAGGAATAAACTCTTGCACTAGGACAGACGGGGGGATGTCCTGCTGGAAAGCAGCTCTGTAGAGAAGGACCTGGGAGTCCTGGTGGACAAGTTGATTATGAGCCAGCAATATGTTCTTACAGCACGGAAGGCCAACAGCAACTTGGACTGCATTAAGGAGAGCGTTGCCAGCTGGTTGAGAGATGTGATCCTTCCCTGTTGCTCAGCTCTGCTGATGCCACATCTGGAGTACTGTGTCCAGTTCTGGGCTCCCCAGTGCAAGAAAAACATGAGTTTACTGAAGTGAAACCAGTGAAGGGCCACASAGATGATTAAGGGACTGGAACATTAATTAATGAGCAGAGACTGAGAGAGCTGGAACTATTTAGCCYGGATAAGATCTTACCAATGTWTATAAATGTTTGATAGCACAGTATAAGCAGGATGGGGCCAGACTCTTTTCAGAGGTGCCCAGTGATAGGACAAAAGGCAACAGGCACAAACTGAAACACAGGAAATTCCACTTGAACACAAGAAAACACTTCCTTACTGKRAGGGKGACCAAATACTGGAACAAGCTGGCCAGAGAGGTTGTRGAGTATCCATTTTTGAGCATGGTCTTGAGCAACCTCCTCCAGCTGACCCTACMTGAGCATGAGAGTTGGACYAGATGATCTTCAGAGGTCCCTTCCAAACCCAACTATTCAGTGAACAATGTAGGTGTAGAGCAACTTCCATACTTCCAAACTGATTCTTGTTCCAYCTAGCTCATAATGCTCATTGCAACTTAGTTCATCTCATTAACAGTGGTTAAAAAATGTTTTTAGATCAAAACAGGAAAGTAATGTAAATTTGCTGGAAATAGATGTCTGAAAGAGTATGCTGGAGGCAGGGCAATGAGGAGAGGGTAACACAACTCCCAGTGAAYTTCACAGAATCACAGAATGGTTGAGGTCGGAAGGGACAGTCCAGCACACCGTTGGCCYTCTTTGCCACAAGGACACATCACTGGCTCATGGTCAATTCAACTTTAATCATTCCAAATCCATTCAAAATCAAAGTCATCATTCCTCATTGTTGTTCCTTCTATTAAAACACTATATCTGAATTCTGCCCTCCTGTGAAATTTTGTTGGATCCTCCCTTCGGAATTACACTGTAAGGGAGATTTTTATTTTCTGAATATGAAKTGGCATATTCTTAGTTAAGAATTACATTCTGCCCTTTAAGTCTTGACTTAACTTTGTAGCTGACTGTAGTCCAAGCAAGAACACTTAGAAATTTCCTTGTAAAACTTTRGTGAAACAGTTTTACTTCCATATCAAATCTTTATAAAGACTTCACTGCCTATTTGGTATCTTCTTCCTGTCATCTGGGGGATGTATTCAGTATGAATCAATATAATTTCTGAGCGTTATTCTGTCTTGTTCTTCATATGACTATAACATTGGTATAGTTTATTTGATCATCTTTGATACCTTTTTTGGAGTGAGGAGTAAGCAGAACATGTACAAGAATAGTTTAAGCAGTGAGACATTTGTAGCCTTCCTCTAACCTGACCTTATGCGAACATAAAATAAGAAGTTTCCTAACTAGTTCTTTCAGATAGAAGAATCAGAACTTGAAAGATTTCTTTCAATATAGCTGCTTGCTTTAAGAATCAAGACAGTATTCTTATATCCTGGCATACAGAAAAAGAAACAAACACAGAACTGATTCATTGTTCCATATTTTATGGCTCTCAAGGAGAAAAGCAGTGCTATACAATCTATTCATACAGTGTACAAACGGGGGAAAAAGTGCCAGTGTGCTTGTTTGCAACACTCAAATTTGACAGATTAGGCCATTTTCAGCATTGTGCCTGGCTCAGCAGAAAACTTGAGTATATGCTTACCTTTGGTAAATTCACTTAAATTGACTACCCATGTGCTTAAAAGAGTTAGGCACATACTTGAGTCTCATGATAAACTGCTAATAAAATCAACACACAAATGTCCATCCTCATTTCATTTCAGCACTGAAGAAGCAGAATGAGTAATAAGTTATCTGCCTGGCATCCTCCTAGCTTGCAAAGTTCAGAGAGCAGCATTCATAGTACACATGGCCACATCCTGAGGTTCTTACTAAATTTTTAGTCAGTCCTAAATTTAGATTCACCCAGTCTTCCTCTGATCTTCTGAGAGCACTTGGTAACAGTGTTAGATCTGTGAAACTCTCAGTCAAATTCACTAATTCAGAGCTTGATAAATTTATTATATGGGTTATATGACATGCTGATAGTTCCAGCTCTTTGACTTCAGTGTTCCTTTCATGCCGTATTATTTTTTCAGCATTTTTTCTAATGAATTGTGGCTACTGTTGGTATTTAACCATCRCTTAAATGATGTGGTCCCTGGATCAAGTCTTTGGTAGGAGGCACTTAAGTAGAACTGCTTGGATCTCACCTCCTTTATTAGACCATGTCTAACTCATCCATCTCGTTGTAGATCTGGTACTATGCAGCCAAGAATGGAAGGAAGCCTGGCTGTGGAGACTGGTGTCATTCAGCTGCTCAGAAAGGGGGCTGACTGTAATCTACACTCTCAGCTTCTGCGTATGTCTCTCTAATTGAACTGTTTGACAACAAAACTAATTCATGAAGCCACGGCAGGAACTAAACCCTAATTGACACCTTTGGTACAGGGTCATACTATCTCCATATCACTAAAGTCTCAGCTTCTGTACCTTTTCTAACGAGATCAGCTAGTGCTACTGTTAATGCACTGAGGACAATTAACGAACAGCATCCCAGCAGCGATGGTCTTTATTGACGACATTATGCATTCTAGCACCGCTTCAAGTCTTTATTGTCCTTTCAGGCTCAAAYCAAAGTTTGCTGAAGTCACTGGAAACTAAAGAGAACAAAAACATTTGAATCTCCACCTACGAAAACATTGTATTTTTAATTATTTTTATTTTAAATTGTGATAAAAGAAATATTTCTCTGAAGAGAGATTAAAAAAAAAAAATCCTTTCAAGGATTTCTTCATTTCAACCAAAACCTCATCTTCCTAGCTGCCTGTCTGGAAGAATAGTGTCAGTTTTGTTTTTTCCCCCCAGTGGCAGAAAATGAATACATGACAGGAGCCTTCCAGGCTGATATATGTTTTGCTAGCAGTGTATTTTCTCCCAGAAAATAAATCTCATGCAAAATTCCCAGTCAGTTCAGAGAAATCTTTCAGTGGGGGTTGGATCGATTCAAGTAAAATAGGTAAGCGGAAGGAGTGATGTTACACAGTCAGGCAAAGCTTTGTTTTTTGGGGAAATAAACCTGAAGGACTATCATTTTCTTCTTGTGTAACATCTGCAGTGTATTTCCATATGGAAAACTATAGTGAGAGCACTCCCTGAGCATTTGTGCCACATTTGAAATACAGACTGAGACCTGTATGCAGTATGAGTAGCAGCAGTATTAGACCCAAGGGGAAGACCACTTCCACATCTGGATTTGATATTTTTTTAGGCATCCAAAGATTAGATTAGCCTTCTACTTTTCTTGTAGTTCATACTGAGAGGATTTTCTACTACAACCTATAGGTCTTTCTCTAAATCACCACTTCCGAAGACAGAGTAATGGCTAACGGGATTGAAAAGTGTTGTTACAGGGTATTATGTGTATGGCTGGGGTAAGGGCAGGAAAGTAAATTAATTAATTTCATATTTCTGTTACTGATTCAGCTCACTGCTTCTGAAAGAACTGGCAGGTCTGTATGTTACTTTGTGGTATTTATTTTGGGGGAAGGTTTCCGCATGGACTGTCAAGGGCAAAGGGGACACTGCTTGGGCTCTCTTCTATTATAGCTTGCAAAAATCAAAACATACAAGTAACAGGTCTCTTCCTTTTTTATTTCTGTTCTTTGGTTACTTACAGTTCTTGGTGACATGATGGATGATATCACTGTTGGAAAATGGCAAGGAAAACTCATGCCTCTGTTTAACTGCTTAGATTATCTTGTTAAACTSAAAGAGTAAAGAAGTTCCACAAAACACTTTCATTTTTTGACATGAAAACTTTTTTATCTAACAGTTTTGATGAAACTTTCATTTGTAAATATTTCTCATATCTCTTGTAKATTTTCTGAGAAAGAGGCTCTCCTGAGATGTTAAAAAACCAGACTGAAAACTCTGTGCAGACTAGAGACTTAGACTTGCACCACTTATCTCTAGGGAWGCCCTGATCTTGAGGTAGAAGAAATAATTCTTGAATACTGTATGAACTAATATGAATCTTGGAAGAGAAAAGAGAAAAAGAATGTCATTTCTAAATGTTCAAAGTAGTAATCCGGGGTATAGAGAGGCACTTGTGTGAACAAGTATAAAACAGGGGCTTGAACCTGCATCTTCTGCTTCTCAAATCTGTTTATGAGTTATTTTCAGATTAATTTTCCTTAGAAAAATAAAATACAYTTCCAAAAGTCTTGTTTTCATTCCAGTGCAATGGCGAGGATAAAGGATAGAACTTTCTTACTGTATGGGAAAATAACTGATAGCCTGCCATGACTCAAGAAACAGATAGCCCTCAGATACAATCTCTTTGGCCARCCCTCCAGGCATACTGACAGTGCTGCAAAAGCTTCATTAGGCTGTCTAGTGAATTCAGTGCAAATAAAATTAAGATATATCATTATTTCACCAAGATATGCTGTGCATGTACATGATTCTGGATATACATGAGATATACATGGATATATATGAGAGCCAAACAGAATGAAGTCYTGATTTTTTTTTTCCTTTTTACCAACTTTGTAATGCAATTACTACAAAGTTTAAAGATCTGAACATAAAAGAAAACATTTTACCAATGAAAATAAATAACCATGTGGTGTTTGCAGCCAGTGCCTAATGCTCAGAAACCAGCAGGAGGAAAGATTGTTTTAGTAAAGTAATTTTTCAAGTTTACCAATGGGAATAGCAAGTCACTACTGCTCCCTATCAGGGTAAATATGAAACTGTCAAAATAATTAAATCTTTTATCGAGGGCAAATAAGGAAGGCAAAACGATAGAAGGGCTAAARCTTGATCGCCTTCACCAACATTTTTTTCCCTAAAGAAAGTCAGAGAAATGGGAAAAGGATCAAAATGAAATGCAAATCTCTGATTCTGCTGTGGGCTAAGAGTGTTGGAGACATTAAAATAGAATTTTACTGAACAGTCGGACTGCACCAGAATGTGCTAGTCGGGCCTTTGATGAAAGCCTTGATACCTGTGACACCTCTTCGTCTGAGTTCTGTCAAAGGCTACATGCAAACTTGACATGACAGAGGAGATTTTGAATGTGAAACTCTTGCATTATAGCAGTAAAGGTGGGGACATAAATGCCACAAAGGATGCTTAAAAGCAGATCAAAGAGRCTCTAAGAAAAACAGTGGTTTTTTTGGATTATTCATCATGGGTGCATCAGAATGTAAAATGTGCTGTTACAGAGCTTAAAAGAATGCTAAAAGCAGGCAGATCTACTTGTGCTCTTTGATGGGTTATGTTTGCACATTTTACTTTTCTTTGGGATAGAAGGTAATCTAGGCAAGACACATATTTCACTACAACAAAGAAAAAAAACAAACACCATCAAATGTCATCAGCTATCTCAGCAGCTTGTAAAAGGCATCTAATATCCAATTTGATGATTCTGTGGCAAATAGTGATGGAAGAGAACTGTCAGGGAGGTCATGTCCCATTTCCATTTTCTAAAACAGGAACATTTTAATCCATAATCATTACTTTTCAGCACACCATGCCACAATTCAGGATTTTCAGATCAGATATGCACACATGCATGCGTATGCAAGTGTTTGTGTTCATAGGGGTATGTGTGTTTGGCACTTGTTCGTATCAAGGCTTTCTTCTGAAATTTTCTGCCTATAGGAGCAGAAATCCCTCATTACTTGGAAAAATGGAGAAGACAAGGTCCCTAGTCCTGCTTTATGGATTGCTTATGTGCTGTATAAACTTGGAAGTTATTAAATAATAAAATAGAATGAATCCAAAGATCTGAACYGCCTGCTGAAGTCTTAGCCACTGAGAGCTCCAGAGCTAAGCTCTTCTATGTGCTTCAGCCTCAACTACTTTGAACATTCAGTCATACAATGATTCAGCTCAACAGAAAATGAAGTCTTCAATGTTGCCCTGCTCTCCCTTCAATCTACTGCATAGCCTCATGATGGACAGTATTAACAAAGTGGAGAAAGTGAGTCTGAATCCTTTCTATGCAAGGGGGAAAATGAGTAATTATTATTAGGTAAAAGACTGATTAAATTATACTCTCCTCCAGCTGGGTTTTTCAAAATATGAGGCCATGGTTACCATCATCAGAAGGATCTATGGGAGACCTTGAAGCCAAGAGGACACCTTTAACCATCTTCAGTGGTACCAGAAGTCTATGCCTAAACAGTTGATTCATGCTGAACATCACCTAGTTTACAGATCCGAAATGGCCTCAGATAGGACAAAAATTCTTTGGAGGAAAAACAGTAAGGCTTCCTGTAGGGATTGAATCAGAATTTTAGGTGCCTAAATGTGAATAGTACCTTATAGTCACTTTGGGCTATCTTCAGCCCACCTAAAGACACTAGACGCGTGTGAACTGAGCATCTAAGCTCCTATTACATACAGTTAATGGAGACCAGAGTCAATAGAACCAGCTTCATTACCCATACATGGGCATCTAGTGCCTACTGAGAAGTCTTAAGACATCTCCTCCAGTCTCTAGCTACTGCTTCAAAGGCTCAGGAGTCTCTTGTAGATCCTCTGTCATTTCTACCAGCCCTATGCAGACATCTTGGATGATCTAGGAAATATCACATAGCACTAGATTCCTATATTTAGGCAACTGAATTGAGCCCATACAGAGGAAATGGGAGATCACCAACTAATCATCTGCCAAATAACTCTCTAAATGGCACTGAAGGCCTGCCTGGATGCAACCCTGTCTAACATGCTCTAGGTGACCCTGTGGAGCAGGGAGRTTGGACTAGATGATCTCCAGAGGTCCCTTCCAACCTTACTGATTCTATGATTCTAAGGGGATATGTGCGGGGGTGTATAAATATATGTATTATAAGTATATATGCATTTCTTATAGATATATATGTATATGTGTGTGTGTGTGTGTGCATATATATATATATATAAATATACACACAAATATATATATAGTACTTCCCTAAGGCTAAACAAACTTATGGCATATAGAGATGGGCTGAAAAAGGAGAAATGTCTTCTTTTTTTGATCTTCTCCAATGAATATTTGATTTTCCAATTCAAAATGGCATTTTAATTTTAAGATTTGCTAATTAGCAGCAAGTTAAAGGAATCAATTCAAAAAAACTCAAACATCTTAACAAAATAATACCATTCAATTGCTGTTAATACTTTCAGATTTTTCTATGTACACTACTAAGACAAAAATCTTAGTCCTAATTCTGAGTAGTACTTTTGCTTTGTGCTAATTTCATATAGCAGCTTACCTCTTTCAGTAAGCAAAAAAAAAAAAAAAAAGAGAGAGAGAGAGAGATTTATATTTTATATTTGTATCTTTGATTAATTACTATCATTAGCAAATAATAGACCCATTTAGAGGTAAATTTTGCTCCAGAGAATTTTTCACCTATTTAGCCAAGTCTGAGAAAATACAGGAGGAATGGGGTACTGATCTCACAGTGTAACAGAAGGGAAGTGTGAGAGGAGTAAAGAAGCTCGCAAAAGAAATATAGGGCAAAGAAAATAGCACAGTTCCTGACTGCTATTTCAGAATCAGAATATAAAATATTATCTCTACTTGTTTTAGCATTTGTGATGAGGAAAATATAAATAAATATCAGAGGAAAATGTTTCCTAATAAGGAATGCATGTTGTATACTTTACACCAGCCAATGGCTAAAGAGAAGCTGAAGTATCCATCACTCCTTTCCACACCACTGCAGTAAGGCCCTGCTTTTATAGCACTTAGTATATCTCAAAGGCTCACTAAATTATCTAAACTATGAAGTCTTAAATTTTGAATAAATTGTAAATAAAATGTCTTTCTCTTCACTTATACAGAAATTTATCAATCAAGCATCTCAGGGAACTTCATGGATGTGGGGTGATGTAAGGTGGTGGGACTCCTGGGTTCAGGGGATATGCCCTAGCCAAATCTTGACTCCAACCTAAGGAGACAACAGGGCCAATACCAGTCCTCTTCCCCCAATTCCACTGCATCTTGGCTCCCAAAGAAGCCTTGTGGTACCGAAGAACTGCAGTACACTCTGAATGAGTTCTCATCATGCTCCCTCTGGYCCTTTCAGCTGCCCAGATAAGCCACAAAGTTGAGCGGTATTAAATCTTTGCCTTTTCCTTCTCTCCTGTTCCCGTGGCAATTGCTGGTCCCTGGTCCCTCATTCTCAGGCAGCAGAACACTCTTTTCCCTACGAGGCTGAAAGACCTCGGCTCATCTCTGAGAGTGGGTACTTTCAGGCTTAACATACCAATGTTACAGGCCTTTTTTTTTTTTCCACGCAGGAACTGCTTGTTTTCAATAGATTTAATGGAATTTTAGAAGCCTCAAGGAGTTAAATGTCATACAGCCTGAATGGGATTTGTCTACCAAGGTAACAAATCATGGGCATAAYTAAAGCCACAGCCTTCATGCTCATGGAAGTTCTGGTGAAGTATTGCACAACCTATGTGATACTTTATTTCAAAAACTATAGGGAGATCATTTGATACAGGATCAAAAGAAAAATATAGCTAATTTGACGTAAGACTGTACAGTGGCAGATTGTGGTTTGCCAGTAATGAGGCAAAAAGAAAYAGAAAGTTTATTATTAGATTTTTCCAATAGCAGACATAGACATAACATTAAAATTTTAAGGATTACTATCCATCTAGCCTGAAATCTAAAATAGCACATAGATCCCCATCACAGATAGCGTAACAAAGTAATATGCTGCATCACAGCATTAGACAATATATTTTCTATGTCCTTCTAAGTAATACCTAGCAATTCACTGAATATATGTGACATATTTTTCTTCTATAGATGTCTATTTTAAATTCAGCTGCACTGAATTACCAAATGGCAAAAAGTTGTGCCCAAGATCTTGTTGGGCTGCCTTCACGCTCCTCCCCATAAATGCTGAATTTAGATGTCAAAATTATTATGAAGTTTAGGTGCAAAAGCAATTCAGATCATGTATCTCCAGGACTACCTGTTTCTGCTTCTTGATACAGTCATGGAAGGAAGTAGTTGTGATTAGTGAGTTGGCAGATCAGAAGTACTGGCTTCATCCCTGATATCATTTTCCAGAGTACCCTTCTCAGTAGCAACTTAAGATCCCCCAAATGCCTGAAGAGTAAAATCTGAAAAGGTAGGTTTGCATTTGGGCAGTTACAATGAAAATAAATCAATTCAGGCTATACGAATATGTAGAGCCTGAATGATGAAACTGATAATCAAAATACTTTATTACAAGGGCAGGAATGATGAAAGTTGAACTCTAAATTAGAGGTAGAAGGGCTGGAGAGGATGAAGGTATGGAACTTATTTTATCCAAAGATGTGCATGAAGGTCAGAGAGCTAGAAGGCTGAACTGACTATATCTCAAAAATATGACAAAATTGAAGGACAAGATTGCCAGGTTTTTCTAAGAAATTTAACAAATCTAGGACACTGGTTACAGMTTAGCAAGCATGGTATTTTTGCTTACAGTAACAAAGAAAAAGTGATTCAACAAGTATAGAGCAATAAAGCTGACCTCAATAATATGTTAGGAATGTACAACACACTTTGAAGTGGAAAATTAACAAAGAACTTGAAATTAAATGGATTATGGGATAAAATGAATGGGATAAAATTTACAAAAGGTGTACTAAACTAAACTAACTCACTACATTTTCATTTTTGTAACAGAATTTTCTATAGAAAGGCAGTGCTGAAGAAGTCATCTCTTTAGACTTGAGTAAAGCATTTCACAGAGTCAGCTACATGGAGAATCTGGAGAGAAACAGATTAAGATGGGGTTGGAAAAGCTGGCAGGTACAAAAAACACTGATAAAAGGTATATGAAAATGCATCGTGTGAGAAAAAGAGCTTCCTGCCTGGAAGTAGGCTTTAGGGGCCTTTGGCAAGGATCAGTCTTGGGCCTCATTTTACTTCATACTTTTAACAATGACCCTGGCAGAAAAGGTAGGAAACTGATCACTTAATTTGGCACCAGGTAGGGAAGTATTGTCAGTAAAAAGGAGGAGAAACATTCCAGACAGGAAGAAACAGTCCAGCTGCAGTAGTGGGATAACAGAAATGAAATAAAGTCTAGTAGTGCAAAGTGCCAAGTCATGTACATCTGCTAAGAAAAATTATTGTTATTTCCTGGGAGTTTATTAACTGGAAATGATAGAAAATGAGAAGGAACAGGAAGCTATAAAAAGCTAATATAATCCTAGATTTTCTTCAGAGYTGAGACAAATTATTCATTTTGTTACATGTGACTATGGTGATGTGTCAGTGAACACAAAATGAACAGTTCTGGTCACTTTTTTTTTTTTAAAAAAAAAAGAGGAATTAGAGCTCTAATAGGACAAGAAAAGGATGATTGGRAATGAATGACTTATTGTACAAAAAGACTCTATGGGATGCTTGCTTGCTTAACTAGCATCTTACCAAAATGAAGATGAAAAGGGGATATGACCATCTTTTGTCAATAATCTACAGACAGAAAGTAGCGTAAGAAAAGGTGGAGGCAACCAGCCAAGAGAAATTTAGGCAAGACATAAAGGGAATGCTTCTGATAATCTGCAGTGAGATTATGAGACAGCTTCTCAGAAGCAGCAGAAGATTTACAGACGGTGAAACAGTGTTTTATAATGCTATGGATGGATTTACATGAGATGCTTGACTCCTACAGCCAGGAACTGGATTCATTCTTCTGAATCAAGAAACCTAATCAGTATGAAACATCACTAAGGAGAACAATTATTGACAATCTGTTATTTAGACTTTTTAACTCTTCAGTCCACCTCTCAGTCATTACTATTGAGCAATAGTTTCAGAGTCACATCTCAGCACTGCAATAAAGGAAGTATTGCAAATTCATGAGCACCACAACCAAAATATCTCCCTTGGAAAAACTGTATACACAACCTGAGAAGAAAACTTGAGAAGTGGGAGGGAAGGAGAGGCAATCTACTTCTTTGAAAGACAAGGAATAAGTCATCTACCCTAGCCTCCTGCCTGAATTTGGATAATAAGTGCAATCCCAGGATTGGCAGTAGGCATAGAAAGAAATGGGAGCTGGTGTCAGGGCATCAAAGCATCCTTAGGTTCTTCACAGAGCAGGTATGTCAGCCACTGCTTCTGCTGTTGCAAAAATAGGGGGAGGGGGAGAACACAGCAAAATTCAAATTCAGCCTGCCCAGAAACCTTGAACCATCTCTGCAAGTACTCAACAGAGCAACTGGTTACAGCTACTGCTTTACCCTTCTAAACTGATGCTAACATCCCTGCAGACTGGGCAGCTCTGCGTGCTATGTTTGTGGCTAGCTTTTGTAACTATTTGCAGAGGGTCTCTTCACTCTTGAATGGCCATTCTGCCATATTCAGTACCAAGGACACATAACCGATGGGGCTTTACCATATTAGGATTTCTGTGCCTCCAGTTGAATGGGTACACTTCATCTTTAGTGCRTCCAATAAAGGACAGAACAGGACATGTTCAAACCTTTTGAGATCCCCTCTGAAAACAAAGATATTGATTTCTTGAGCAAGACTTTAAATGGAAAAAGCTAGATGGAATCTAAATTGAATCACCCCTAGGAAATCAATTGACTACTAATGATAAATTTTCTGCTCAATACCATTTTTTTTCTTTAAAAAATCATAGATAAAAAGTAGAAAAAAATCACAGCCCTATGAAAATGAATATGCCAAATGGTTCTCTGACACATTTAACATCTTTCTAATAATAATTTTTATAATTGTTTCAGAATGAAAATTAGCAACATAACAACCTGCAAATGGTTCATGTATATTCATGCCTTCCATGTTTTAACTGCAGGGGAATGTTCTCAGRTTGCTTCTTATTATAAATTGTTACTTGTTGGATCCAGTTGGTGACTCCGAGGCAGCATATGTGAAAGGAATTCGCAGTTTCTATTAGAGGTAGTCGAAATTTTTCTGTGAAACACTTTTTCAGTGAAAAAAAAAAAAAAGAGAGAGAGAGAGAGAGAGAGACATGAAGAGGTTTTTGTTAGAARGAGTTTCCTGGCAGATCGCGTGGGCRACTTGTGGCTGCTCCAGAGTTGCTCCACCACAAGGGCAGTCCTCACATGGCTCTAATCTGACAATATCTTGTTAGGTAGGGTTTTCCAGAATCAGGATCTTGATACTCAGGATGAACAATTCAAGGTCAGCTCTGAAACAGTAAGCTCTGCACTGAGGTTTCCAGCCTCCCTGCTGTAGAACAAAGAACTCACAAGGCAGGGAAAAGTGTCTCTTGAAGTCCTGGCTCCGTAGTCAACAGCCTGGTGTCTTTTGTCTTGCATCCAAGACTTTCCAAGATCTGTCCTGTTGAGTTTACATCCTGAATCTGTAAAACCTAGCTTCAAAGTGATGATGTCAGGTCCAAAATCTCGTTGGGTAAAACACATTGTGCAAAATTAATAATCTCACATACATACGATTAAGGAAGGAAGGGTTTTTGAGAAGCAGTTGGAAAATCCAAAATCCTTTGAAATCGATGGAAAAACCTCTGCTGGTTCTGAATAAGACCCCCTATTAGCAAAGATGATGATGTATATACATGCATATACAGACACAGATACAGACATAAACTGAGCACAAATTTAGTAGGATTGGCTGTGGCGTAGATGGTATTTAAATTATCTTCTCTGCAGACTCTAAATGTGCTGT